>NC_056729.1:1477058202-1477175702 GCF_019279795.1 Protopterus annectens
TTTAAAAAAATGAAAAAAAGAGAGAGAGAGAGAGACAGAGAGAAAGAAAGAAAATTAAATCAGTTTCATTGTAAAATAAAAAACATATTATAATTTGTAACTAAGGGGCATAATTACTCAGCAGATAACTCCCTGTGGAATGAATCTTGAAGAGCCACTATGTTCTGAAAAGAGAAAGAAAATTAAGAGTTATGGATTATAAAAAAAAAATAAAGGCTACCGCTTCAAAGTGTTGACCTTGATAGTTACGGAATAAGATGACAGTATGTAGTTTTAAAACTTAGCCTTGTATTAATCAAGTAGAGGCAAGATAATGTGATCATGCCTTTCTGCTGTGAAAGACAGGCAAATGTCACTCTAGTAGTTCTGTAGAAATTTAACCCGTCATACTGAATGAGGGAAACTTCTGGAATATGTCTTGTGTGGCTGTCATTTCAAGGTCAATAACAAGAGGAAGTTTTGTGATTCCTGGTTGTAGTGTTGGACGTTTTACAGGAGAAAACAGTGCTGGAATGTAGGTTCAAAAATTCACAGGTGTATAGCAGACTAACACCCAATAGGGCCCTAGCCATGCAACCCAAATGTGACCCATACATTTGATTTTTATAGGGGTGATTTACTGACTGCCTTCTGTCCATCAGAGACATAGGTGCCAGACCAGGGATGAATTTCTGATTACTCATCCATTGGCCAATGGTGCATTTAAATGGATGGAGAGCCTGTTCCAGAGAATGGAAATTCTCTGAGAAACATATCCCTCACTCCAGCATGTCCTATTTATATCACAAGCAAAATTTAGGTCTTTTAATCTAGTAGTTCTGGTGCTGTTTGTTTTGTGAATGTGCAAAATGTTCACCAAAACAGGGTCCAGA
Organism: Protopterus annectens; assembly: GCF_019279795.1. Taxonomy (NCBI): domain Eukaryota; kingdom Metazoa; phylum Chordata; order Ceratodontiformes; family Protopteridae; genus Protopterus; species Protopterus annectens. Next base: position 1,477,059,075 of record NC_056729.1, read on the forward strand.
TATGTTGCATGCCAGGCAAAGGTCAGCTCTCAAAAGTCTGTATGATACCAAGTAAAGAGACAGTGTAAGACACTGTGTTTGCTTCCTGCATTCTTTTTTGTAAGGAACTTTTATGGACGTTCCAGTTGCTGTATGGTTCTGGTCATGTACATGCCAAAGGGCATATGGTACTCTTTGTTAGGTCTGATGAGGGCCACGCACAGTGGTATGATGACCTCTCTGGACCTAGTTGCTATGCACTTGCTTATAAGTTGAACAGCATAAAAGGATTTTCTTACTACCTTTGACACATGTTGCTCGAAGGCTTGGCTACCATCCACATGAGTTCCCAGATCCCTGACTAGTTAATCAAATTTTAGGGGTGTTTTATTGATGACAAAGTTACCCAGGGGTAGTCAACTTCCCAAAATCCACTATAATGCATTTCTTAGTATTGTATTTTAAGCCATAGCTTTGGTACCAAGAGTCTGTCTGTGTTAGACCTTCCTGAAGGGTGTTATCATCTTGGGAGAATTCAATGACTCCTCCCAGTTTACAATCATCTGTGAACTTGATTACTCAGAGGAATTTTGCATTAGCTTTGACATCCATGAAGTAGATACCAAAGAGGAGTGGACTTAATACAGAGCTTTGGTGACTGGTATCTTTGTGGAGGAGACCTCACCAGTTCTAACCTCCTGTGTCCTATCAGTGAGCCAGCTAGCTATCCTACATGTTAAAAAGGAGTTTATACCTAGTTCTGTCAGTTTGCTGACAATGTCCAAGTGGGGTTTTGTATCAAATCTTTAGCCAGATCTAGGTAGGCAGAATGCACCATTTCTCTTCATCCGTTGCCTTAGTAACATTTTCAAAGAAGTCAGCCAGATTCAGTAAGCCTGACCTTCCTTTGACAAAGCCAAACTGCGATGGATCCAGTGCCTGGAGGTCTCTTATATCCTTGTTGATAATTTCCATGATAATTCTTTCCATGACTTTGTAAATAAGACTAGTCAGACTAATGGGTCTGTAGCTTCTAGGATCTGTTGAATGTCTTTCCTTATGAAGGGGGATGACAGTTGCAGTCCTCCATTCACGTGACACATAGCCTATTTAAGACTGTAGTTAAATAATGATTCCAGGGGTCCTGATAAGTCATATTTTAGTCTATTTAGGAGACACCCTTGGATATTATTGGTGCCCATTGAGGCTGTGTTCTTGGCTTTATTGCGTGCAGCCACTACGTGTTCTGTAATTATAGTTGGACAGGTTATGTTTGATGGTATTTTTGGAGGATGGTTGGGGATGAGAGGGGAGTAAAGCTGAAACTGAATTTGTCTGCTAACAGATTTGCTATATCACCAGGCTCAGTGAATGTGTCACCATTAACTACAGATTCAGCACATTGTTTTGTGCTGCCCTTGAGGTTTCTGGCATAGCTAAAGAAGGCCTTTTGGTTATCCTTCACCTAGGAGGCTATCTTTAACCTCAAAGTTGGCTTTGCTTGACCTAATTAGCCTTCTTAGTTGCCTATTTAGTTCGATAATAAAGTTTTTATCCTTATGAGAATTACCCTTCCTTTTTTATCATGTGTCTTGTTTAATTTGGGATGCCACCAGGGCAGTTTGTTTCTAGGGCTAGTCCTGGGCTTACTTCTGGTATTTACAGCAGCCTCTATGCAGCCATTGACATGGTTGTACAGAGTTTCTGAGAACAATTTAGCAAAGGCTGCTTTGCTCTCAGGGTTTCGAGGGGCATTGAATTTTGACAAACCATCACTTAATAAAAGATAATTTGTCTTGGAATAGAACCTAACTGTTACTGTTTTTAGTGGGATTATGAAGCTGATTTTGATTTTGAAGGAGACAGCTTTATGGTCAGACCTTACGATGAGGACGAGAGATGTAGAGAGTAGCATTCTCCCATATTTGTGAGCAGGAGGCCCAGTATGTTGGAGTCTCTAGTGGATGTATTTACTATTTGGTCAAGGGTGCTTGTATTTATGAATTTCATGAATCTCTCTGCTTGTAGATTAAACAGTCCCATACACAGGGTGTTAGGTTTGATGGTAAGTGTCTCCAGTAGGTCCAAGTATGCATTTTGAACTTTTTGGATCATGGAGTATGACCTATATCTGGATAGGATATGGTACGGGTAAGTATCAACTCATTTGAAAATTTAGTGTACAAGAAAAGTGGAAAACAAGAAGTAAGCCACATAACAGGAAAGTTAGTACTTTGCATGCTCTATGCCTGTTACTTCAGACCTATGAATTATAGTATTTCATTTGAGTCACCCTTCCTCAGTATGGCTGCCAGAACTGTATATATTAATTTAGTGGTGGTATTACCGATAGCCTATATAACATGAGGATTGCTTCCATATTTCAGGAAGCCAATCCTCAAGGTGCATATCCAAGTGTCCCCATGATGCTGGGGGTTTTACACAAATGTGTTAAACAAGGCCATATACACTCACACACACACACACACACACACACACACACACACACACACACACACACACATCAAATTCCACACTGTTTCCAGTTACTTAGCCGGTTTCTTATGACCTCATAATTTGACCTCATAATTTTAGGCTGCGATCATGATCTTTCCTTTTCTCACCAAAATCTTGGGAGCATTCCAGTGACAAAGACCTTGATGAAGTCTAAATACCATGAAAGATATAGATGAATGCAGGAAAGAAAAGTAGGACTGCAAGAGGCAAATTGAAAAAAGAATATTTCGGGCAACACATAACCTCTCAACCTGTTAGAGGCAAGAATTATGGCAAAGCCAAAATTACTGGGTAAACAAACATCCCAAAGACAGGGTTGTTGTTATTGTTCTGAAAACTTAAAATTGATAGAATAACAGAATTTGCATTAGCATGTATTTTCTGAAGGACATAAAGTTTAAAACTCAAATGTCGGTCATTTTTTAGTAGGATGCTATGTTAATGCACCACAGTTAGAATTACATTTCAAACAGTTCTGAGTTGCATGTTTCCTTGTTTACAAATTCTGGTCCCACTTACAACTTATTTATAAATGGACCATGTAAGGCCAAAAACTGGACACTTTTGGTCAGAGTGGAAATAGACTATAATATTTACACATCTTATATGAGCTTAAGAGTACATGATTTTTTAAAAAAAGTACTGATGCAGTGCAACCTCATGCAACTTCTCTTTGTAGCCCTTGACTAAAATAGGCACAGACTGTATATTGTAAGAGTCAGCAGTTACCAAAGATAAAAGTGAGAGAGAGAAAGAGAGATATGAAAGTGACATTTTTTTTTTTACCATGACTTACATGAGGCAGAACACTGTTCAATATATAGTTATGCAAGTACTATACATTAATGATCTAAGGATGAAATGAGTATGAATACAAAAGCTCACTAGTATAATTTTCTTTTTGACAAAAAATGAGGTCATTTGAGTTATAAGGCTGCAAAATTAGGCATTACCATAGTCACCACATAAACAAATGTTAATGCATAAATGTTTAAAGAAATTATTTTTCTCTTTTATTTGTTAACTTACATGTGGAAAATAGATGCATGTTGCTTGAAATGGGATGCCTGAATTGTTACTTTAATATAGTTTATAACAACCTCACCTGAATTTGCAAAATGACCTATTTTCTAAATACGTGATGCATGTATTTCTTATTAACATCCATGTAGGCTGTTCCATTTATAGATGAAGACAATACCACAGTCACTGTAGCTTTTGAAGTACTCAAATGCACTCTTATCTAAATTACCTTGACATACTGCATTATTCTCCAAGGAGAAGGCTACCTCTAATAATGACAGCCAATAAAATAAGCCCAGGTTTACGGGATTATTTCAACAGAAGACAAACTAACCTTTGATTCCCCGTAATCATTTTTGATTGCTTAGGCTATGTAGTTTAATAACAGAATTTGAAACTTTCATTTCTTAGCTGTCCTCAGGATGGCTAGTTGTAGCATTTCTCTTCATTTGTAGCACAGACCTGCTTGTGGTTACATAGCTGTGAAGGTTGTTATGCATGTAAGATGTACCTGCTGGGAGTCTGCTCATGATCCCAAGGCCATGATAAAACTGAGAAAAGCCCAAGAAATAACAAAATAAAAAAAGCAAATTAAAAAAGTAAAACCTGTGAGTTTTTTTTCTAACAGATGCTTTCTTTTTACCTCGGCAGTTCATTGATGACTGCATCTTTATCAGGAAGCCAGAACGTTCCCTGCAACCTTGTGTTAACAGTTTATTCTACTATGTTGACATCACAAGATCTAAGAATTATGAGTATGTTATTTTTATAAACTTGTACTACTAAATGATCCCCCCCAAAAAATCAGCAGACACAAGAATATGTCTTTTAACCATACCATAAGAAAATACATTTATTTGAAGTCTTACAAAATAGGACTTCACTTTCATACAACATGTGGGTATTGCGGTAATTAAGACTAATTTGCCAGTAAGTATCTTTGTTTATAATACAATGTTTAATAGAATGTACTAGGAAGGGGTAATCCCTATATGTAAGAAAGCACATACCATGTATAAAAGCTTCTGGCCTGTGCACTCTCCACTTAATTATTTCAATGCAATTGAATGACAGCATTTTGCACATTCCTGTAGATGTAATCTCTCAGTGACAGAAGTGAACAGAAATTATATTCACCTCGTTATATGTTCAGCTGGCATCTGAATCCGGCAGACTTGAGGACAGCTGTCCCTTTCCTAGTTTTTGTGTGAATAGACTCAGGCAGGATAACAGACAGTGTAATTATTTATAACTATATTGTTTTTATATTATTGATGTGCTCTCCTGGGATAGGCATGAAATGGATATTTCATATTCTGTGTGCCTAACTAACAAACAAAAATAGAAATAAGAAATGCAGATTTGAAGTGGCAGTGGGTCATTGTAATGGCATTTGTTGATTGCCCATTCATGCTAATAACCTAATGACAGCACTCAACTCCAGTTTTACAATATGCAACTTATGTAAACCAGTCTGTATGCAAAGCATTCTATTTATTTAGTCACTTGTTAGGTAAGTAAACAATTTTTTTTGTTTGTTTCAGTTCAGTTCTACATTTCAGCACTGTTTATATTAAATACAGGAAACCCAGTCCTTTAAAGCCATCTGGATTATTATATAAATTGATTCGCATTTATAGTCTTAGAAAAGTGCGTGGCTCACCAACATTTAAGCACCAACATGCAGGCTATCTGTGAAATCATCCCTCTGGACTCGAGTAAATTTAACACTGAAAGGAGGGGAATGTATTCAATTTTTCACTAACTCTGACTTAATGGAATGGGATTCTTGGCTGTAAGGCTACAAACTGACTTCACAAAGAATCCTCATTCAGTGGATCTGATTGTTTAAATCACTTCATGAACTGACAAGCAAATGAGACTGAATGAGTGTTGTAGATGCATTAGGCAGCAGCCCACACTGGTTATAACAAAATCTAATGACTGAAAAAAATCACCTAAACGTTACACGCACCAGTTACTTTGTATGCATATTATTCACTATACAAATTAACATAGTGATGACCTAGCAAGCTATGAGAGTCTAGTAAACTGTATTTTACACATGTATTACATTTTATTGATTGTTGTTGCATTCTATTGCTCCATGGTATGATACTGGAACAAGCACCCTTGCAAACTTTTATCCATAAATTATATCTCCAACTTTAACTTGGATACCTGTCTGACTGCCTTTTTTTCCTACTGACAACAGGATTCACATAATAGATTCCTTTTCCAGCACCTAACTGGTTCATTATCTTCTCCTAGATTAATCCAGGATCACAGGGCAAGGTGAAATTGTTATTGGCCCTTTATTGTTTGACAAGATAGTCGAATCAGCCATTTGTTCCCCTCAGACACAAAAGTCAAGTGTGAAGGAATGGTTTAGTCTGCAGTTGTGTGGCTTCTCCTAACTCTCTCCCCATCAGTAGATTCTGAGCTGCACAATTATTTCTGTTCAGGAGATACATGCACACTGCTGCATATGTAATGCCTTACCTAAGCATTACGCTGCTGAGCAGTGGGGCATCTCACGGTACAAGAAGGCAATGATTTTTACATATGTAAATACAAGTGTAATTATTATTTTCTATTATTAGATAATGTCCATACTATTTCTTTTTTGTTTTTTTTTTTCAGTATGAATTACAGAAAAGTCATAAGTCCTATCATGAGCATGTACAGTTCTGGGAGATAGTTTTGTGAACAGGATGACTATGAACATTTAAAGATGTTAACCATGCAGAAAGAATGCAAGATAACCTAAAGTAGCTACCACTTGATGATGCTGTATCTCACTCCAGTAATATATTCCTAAAAATACTTCACTGTGGAAAAAGTATTACATCTTCCCCATCTACAAAGTGGTCATTCTATCTAACCCACTAATCAATGACTCATCTGTAGCTCTCTCGCCACTGTACCTCTTGTAAGACATATTGCTTTCTGTTAAAAATATCAACAATATGTCTGTCTGTATACTTTATCATATTTGAGAAGCAGTTCTCCCTCTTTTGAAAAACTTTGTAGACACTATTCTATAGTATTACCTTCAAATAATAGTGTCATTCTGTATATTACTGCTGTTTTTACATTGGAACCTTTTTTCCAGGCTTCTGATGAAAATGGGTCTAGTGACCAGTCAGGCTTTCCCAGTAAACAAAAGCAATAAATAAAATAAATCAATGAAAGTGATAGTTTACTTGCTATCTTGGAATGTTTGTTCTGCTTAGGTATGAAAGGTTTTCTGAAGGAAAGAACAATATGGAAATGAACAGATACACAATAAACTTGTAGTACACTTGGGACTGTCAGGTATAACCCACGCTTTCATGACAATATAAAAGTAAATAATAATATGTCATTAGAATATTTTCAGTAGCTGTATAAAGAATGGATTCGTAGAATTAACTTATATAAACTTATGAACTTCTATGACTAATGAGAATGTTAATATTTAAACCTACTAGCCTGTAAAAGAGTGTACTGTTACACTTTGCTGTGCAGTTTCTGAATTAATACTAATCATCTTTTATTTTTTCTGTGTTTTTTGCTTAAGTCTTCCTAATGTGACATGACATGTTCATTTTCTTACAAAGGAATTTCACCTGGGATCAGGGTAAAAACTGTGCAGAGAGGCTGTCATTCAGATAGCCATGATGGTGCTTTCTGCCTTCAGTGGCATCTCAGAATTGATAGCATTTATAATGCTCTAACCTCACCCCTGCACTAGGAGACATGATCTATGCCATTACAGAGGCCCACAATGCTATCTCCATATGGGTGCATGCTTCTGCACACATATAGTGGTGACCCGTTGAACCTCATGCCTGCTTCCAGGATGCTCATTCACTTGCCCTATCCTCCAACGGTTTGTGTCAATGCAAGATGGGATCCATCCCACCTTCCACTCCAGGATGGACATGTGCAGATCCTCCACCTGCTCCTTCCAAAGCCTGAGCCACTAATCAAACTCAGGTTTCCTGGGCTGTAGTCAGGTCTTTATCTCTCTATGCTACTAGAGCTGGTCAGAAATCCTAATTATGTTGATCAGTAAAAACAAAATGAAAACTCCAGCAAAGTTAAAGCTTCCACTGAGTGTATCAGAGGCACATGGGATATATGCAAATGATCCTTATGAACATCAGGTATTTCAGCTCATTGGCGATTCTGAATGCCCATGACTTGTTTCATCTTTTTATTGGACAATTTCAGACCAATAAAGCCAAACCCCACTAGCTGTGGATATGCATATTTCGGCCTTTATGACCTCATCAGCACAGCACAAGCAAAGTGCTTGACTAAGTATTAGAAACACAGGGCTGTTATACCCAGCTGATGTCCATTATCATTAGGGTCACTGCAAAAATATCCCAAACAACAAACTAAAACAATGAGTGAGAAGGTCACTGAAAAACCAATCAGTAAAAACAAAATGAAAACTCCAGCAAAGCTAGAACTTCCACTGAGTGACCTCCCAAACCTCTTGTATCAGAGGCACATGGGATATATGCAAATGATCCTTATGAACATCAGGTGTTTCAGCTCATTGGTGATTCTGAATGCCCATGACTTGTTTCGTCATTTTACTGGACAATTTCAGGCCAATAAAGTCAAATTATGTTGATTACAAATTATCTCAAGAGTTATTGATTTCTAAAATTTAGGGACTTATGTCTGGGATGGGTCTGATGTATACCGATAAAAGTTGTGAAGCTTTCCAATAATATAGGGAAGCAGATAGATTAAATCTTGGCTATATGCTTTCTTCCAGTGGATGCACTTGTCACAAATGTAGCACTGTTATGGTTTACCCTTATTTGTTACCCATTCTGTGGTCAAATCTGACTACTGTTGTGTAATGTTCACCTTTAGGACCTTACTCAAAATGCTCACAAACCCGACTGTCGTTCAAGATTTTTCTAAGACCAATTTGCTGCAGTTAGCCCATAACCTGGAGCAGTTTGATTGCCCCCCCCCCCCCAAAGGTTCCAGTAGCCAACTTCAATGCATATGCATTTGCAAAGAGTTTCTGTACTTACCATAAAGCTTAAATCAAGATGTCAGTCCCAAACTGACACAACTATTGTGCCATATTTAGGAACAAACCTCTATGTGGAATACAATAACAGGAAGAAATTCCTCACCCTTAGAAACAAACTGAAGAACCTCTATATCAAAGCTAATCTCAAAAACTTAAAGAACTTACAAACAAAATCAAGTCTACCAAGGCTGGTTATGAACTTAAACTCACCACTTCTACCATGGGCAGCCCTAGGCCATCTTTCAATTTTGTTAGGAATCATAGGAATAATACCTAACATTGCATTCTAGTCAACAATTTTGCTGATAAATTTAGTTCAAACGTCTACCCCCATACCCTCTAGTTCCCTCTCCAAAGACATTCTATCAGTATCCTCCTCTAAGACCACCTCTGAATAAACCCTAAAATGTTTTTCACAGATAAAAAAACACCATCTCTGTGGGACCTGGCAATGTGCTCAGATAATGTCTTGTAAGCATGAAGCACTGCCTTACTGACCTGCTCACAACTCTGTTCAGTCTTAACCTCTCAACCTGATTTGTGCCAGAGACATTGGAAAACAACTGTGGTCACCAGCCACTTCAAGGGCAGCTTCACCACAGATCATGACAGCAACAGACTGATATGCTTACCACATTTAACTGTAAGGTAATGTAGTGCATTATACTTGACTTCATTCAAAATTACATTGATAGCCTAAAATCCCTGGACCCTAAACAATCTGATTTTGTGAAGAGCATATCCTGTCTGCTCAACTAGGTGGACATCTTTGAAGAGGTCACAGCAGCACTGGATTAGGGCAGATTGGCTTACAATGCATACCTTGACCTCTCCAATGCCTTTGATACCATTCCTAACTCATGCATTATAGATAAACAAAACATCTAGACTCAATGTAAACCCTTATGTAACTCACTGGATAGCTAAATGGCTCATTGAGAGAGCCCAACAATTTAAGTCTAGAGGCACATTCTCCTCTAAAGAGTTAATTACTATAGATGTACTGTAGGGATCTTGATTGGGCTCACTTATATCTAGTATCAATTCTTTGGATTTGGAAGTGGTAGTCTTGCAACTCAACACAGTACAACTCCACTGCCAATCGTTCTGCGGACTGTTGTTCCGATGTGGTGATCCCTAATGGGAAAAGCCAAAAGGAGAAGAAGAAGAAGCCTTGCATGTCAAAGGTGATGCTGAGGGTCTATGACTGACCAAGTCTGAATATGATTGCAAACATGGAGCCATCATCAACTCTCTCTTGAGGAATCGCAGGTCTTACAAGAGGGGCTATCATATACAAATAAATTGTACTAGGACCGTGCTTTAAAATTAAATGTAAAGGGGAAGTATCATGCTCTTCCAATAACATGAATGCTCACGCACCTACCACATAAATGATATCCCCATCAAAATCAAAATGGTCATTACACACCTAGGAACTTTTGTGGACAGTGAACTCTCCTTTAACCACCATATATCCTTGATCTTTAGAAAGTTCTACCTAGCCCAGCTTATTACCTAAGGTATATTCCAGATCTAAGGATACCATTATCTGTCTATACTCCTCCCTTATTAGTACCATAACAGAGTATAATGCTTCCTTAGGCAGATACCTGTCCAGACACTTAACCCATCTTGAATAACATCAGTGTCTCCTCACAAAGAAATTTAAGGACTTGAGTACCATGTCCTATACAGAATGCCTAAAAAACCCATCTCTTTTCTATGTCAAGAAGACTCCTTCTGTGAAAATGCTGCCTAGCCTACAAGGCCATAAATGACCCTGCACTGCTCATTTTCCTACATGTACACAAAACTAGTATTACCATGCATACTCATGCAAGAGCTCTAAACCTTATCTGTAATATTACCACAAGCTATTGGTGGGATAGACATCTTTCTCAAAGAATCCCCCCCCCCCGGGACAAACATCTTCTACATAACAGACAAAGCAACTCTCTAACCCACTTCAAACCCAACCTAGATGAATGGATGGATAAATGGAACGGCTGCCCAGGTCTGTTGCCAAACTCCTTTGAGAAAATCGGAAGTAGGTACTGGGAATTGCATTGGCTAAGCTACAGCTGATTCACCTTGAACCATTGGAAGGGATAACATAAGCACAAATGCTGTTAACTTTAAATTCTCAATAAAGAATACTAAATTACACAATGCAGTTGTGACGTCCCCACTCTGGGCCAGTAATCAAGGATTCTGAATCCTCACCACTGACACTGGAGAGGGACATGCACTTGGAATACGGATACACTCATTATTTCCAGATGCAGACCTCTCTGCATCAAGCACAATTTCCCTTAAGTGCACCTAGAGAACACGTTCAGTCCAGGGGCTGATTCCCCTCTATATTTATCCAGACTCCCAATAAAACTACCCATGGCACACGTTAGAGTTGCGTCCTAAGCTGTGGTTCCAAGCTAAGTCCTCCAACACCATCTCTGTGAAACCAGTGCTTTGTGTCCCTGCTCCAAGCAGCAGACACACACAGTCTTGGAAATCTGAGATTACAAAGGCATGCATCTGGAGCATTTCTCCCTGTGCCTTGGCTGAAAATTGGTTCATTCCAACTTGGACTTTCCCCATAAGCAAATGTTAAATAAACAAATAAATAATAAATAAATTTGGTTTACACACACACACACACACACACACACACACCTGGGAAAGCCTGGCACAGATCCACCTCCTGGGTCCCCTTCCGCCCAGACTATAAAGTAGTTATTACTGCCACCAGAACCCCTGCAGCCTACTTTAATGCTCTTACAAGGGTACCCAATTATACTGAGTGAAATTAATATTAATACAAATGGTAATGTTAACTGAACAGCAAGGCTTTCAGGAGTGACCAGACTTATCACCAAATAAATATTTGAAAATAATTTCAATGCTTAAACATACTCCAAAAAGGACCAGCCACAATGAAAAATTTAAATATATTTAATAATAAATAAAAGAACAAGAACATACTAAATATTTATTTGCAGTAATCACCAGAGTTTCAGTCACAGGTGATATTAAAAATAACACCAATGGAAAGTTTCACACAGTTATAGAAAAACAGCATTTAGCTATTCTCACTGTCTATTCCTAATTGGCTAAAAGAATTACTGTTTCTACTTACTAAATAGAGCAAGGCAATATAATTTGGGTGAGTGGTCCTTGCTGTTGGGTCTGAGACAGAATGCTCCTGAGACTTCAGTCTCCTGTAATATTAAAACATTATTTCTGTACAGAATGTCATCACACATATCAGGACATCTGACTCTGTTTCCCACACTATCCCCATTCACTAGAAGCTGACATAATTTTAGCACCTATGTGTTACCATACACACAGATAGAGATTTGCTCAGATGTGGTGCAGCTGCTGGAAGACATAAAACCATAAAACCATTCCACTCTTCCTACAGGAGCTACAACATATTTTTTAGTACAGACATTGTGTCTCTGGCTCCCTTCAAAACTGTGGCATAACATCTTTATGGCTTAACCCATAAAATAATTTAATTTCAAGAATAGTTTTCAAAGTGAGGTGGATTAACCTCTTCCCTTCCAGTATATGTTGTTAAAACATATACATTTAATTCAGTTGCAATAATACATGTACATTTATTTTCCTTCCAGCAGGGCACACTGTTGATACATTTTAACACAAGCAAACCTCACAAATACATTTTCAGCACAAGTATCTGTACAAATCAGTTTGATATAAAAATGATATATACTTATTTACAAAATTCCAGCTAGCTGTGCTGGCATACGTTATACATTCACCACCCTGCTTCTCCTGGCATGGCTGGCAGTACCTCCTATTGTCATAAGAGTTATAACTGAATATGTCATTTGTCTTTAAAATAAACTCCACCTCACTTTAAAATACTGCCAGCACCTCCACACATTTCAAAAAGATGTTGATGAAATCATATGGTTTAATGTCATTTAAACTTCTAGAAGGCTACTAGGTGTGTCATGAAGATATAAAGGCTTAATATGAAGAAAATATTAAATAATTGTACATGCAGAAACACTTGAGTTGGCTTTCACTGACTGCATTGTAAAGTTACCTTCTGAACTACTGCTTGGTTTTGAATACTATCTGAATTTACTCTTTTGAGGTACAACAGGAGTATGATGCAACAGGCATTGCTTTCACTGCCATACAGCAGCATTTTGTATTTGATTCTGTACTACAAGAATAATCTTAATAAGCTAAAATATGGCTACAGGTGGATAACACTAGAGGGTGTGATACATATTTCAGTTTCTCCCTCTCTAATAATCAGTCTTAAATGTTCCTTCAAAAAGGCAAATATAGTATGGCAGTCTTGCAAAAAATTAATTACTGCACCTCACTACTGACCTAATAAATTATCTGAGTAAGTTTGGCTAGTGTGGTATAATTAATACAGCAAAATTGAGATGTGACTATAAAGTTCTCAAGTGCTTGAAGAAGTGTCCCTTTATTAAGGGACTTTCGGACAACACATGTTGTCAAAGGGTAAAAGTAGAAGGATAAGAATACTTGGGCTAGTAGTCAAATCTAAACACCTGACCAGTATCATGGAGATGCATATATAATCTGTTTCATGAAATAAACAGACCAAGCATTCTAGCACTTTGCATTAATGATGCAGAAATGTCACCTATGCAAGAAAAACTATTATTTTCTTCCATTATGTTTTTTTCACAAAGCTATAAAGCTTAAGGCTGCATTAAGCTCAACATAAAAAGAAAATAACATGTACATAGCTCTCAACTATTCAGATTTTTGTCTCATATTTTTGGTCTGGTCCTCATAAAATTTTTGATTTTCTTGTAAATCATCCAAGTTTGAAGTATAATGACAGACATTTGAGTTTCAGACTTCATATCCATCAGAAAATGTACACTAATGCAATGGAGAGATAAGTCAGCAAGCAAAGGTGAGTAGTATTGCTAAAATTGAATTCATCCTCAAGTCTTGGTGTGTAGCTTCACGAGGTGGACCCTGTTTTTCACAAAATCTCACCAAGACACCACTAATATATAGACTGCATTTTATATAGTATATATATATATATATATATATATATATATATATATATATAAAACAGTAGGTCAAAAATAAAAAAAGATAGCTGGGTGCTTAAGACCTAGGATAAAAAATGTACCCAATCCTGGTAGGTGCACTGGTGCCAGGACTGAAAAAAATGACAGTGCTCAGCACAGACTCCACGTGGGCCAGCAGAGTAATCCAGGCTGCAGAGAGCTGAATAAGCAACTTTTCTTGATACTAAGTATATTTTTTGTTGCTTTTCCATCTCTGAACCCTAGCCTGTATATTTACCCTGCCTTCTTGTTACATTGAAGCTGTTTTACTGCATTTAACTTAATATTGCCTTAAGGAATGTTTGTTTGTTGTATTTGACTATTTGTGTGTATTAATTCTTCTGTGTTCTGTGTAAGCTAGTAGCTGATTCATATAGCATATAAGTGTTTGTTTCTGTTTCTGTTTCTGAAAAAAAAAAGAAAAAAAAAAAAAAAAAAAAAAAAAAAAAAAAAAAACTGCTTTTTACTTTATTAGCGTTGTTTAGTTCAGTCTGATTGGATAGTTGTAGTTCGAGGTAGTTTTGGTTTTCTGTTTCTTTGCCTTTGCTGGGAAGTGGGAGAGCTCTTGGAGTGGCTGAAGCATTGAAGTGGAAGGTTTACCAGTGTTAGGTGTTTTTCAACAGTTAACTTTGGTTTTAGTTTGGGTTTGGTAGTTTCTAGCCCAGTTTCTGGTATAAAATAAAAAACGCCGTAAAACGCTTCAGCTTGTGCCTCAGCACAGACTCTGTAACTCTGTGCAGAGTAATGAAGGCTGCGCTGAGGCAGAGCTGAAGACTTTCTTGATACTGAGTATATTTTATATTTTTTCCTTCTGAATACCTGACTTTTCTTTTAGTAGACCATATTTTTACCTGTTGAAGCTGTTTTTACTGCTGTTTTTATGCATTGCAATGTTAATCCTTATTTGTTGTTTGTTATTTGACTGTATTTTTAGCATTTGTTTCTGTGTAAGCTGTAGTAGCTGATGCATAACATTTTCTGCATGTTGCTGTACCTGTAGCTGTAAAGTTTTAAAAAAAAAAAAAAAAAAAAAAAATGCTGTTTGTTTTTCTGCCTTTGCAGTTTAGTCAGTTCAAAAAGAAAAAGAATCTCTTGTTTTTGTAGTTTTTGTGTACTGTTTCCTTGCCTTATTTGGGGAGAGGAAGTTGCCTTGCTTACCAGTGGGTTGTCCAGTTTTGAGACTGCCTTTTGTTAGTTTGGGAGAGTTTTTGCCCGTAACTGGTAGTTTATTGGTCGTTTGGGCCAGTTTCTGCTTTTTCCAGCCCCCTGCGGCAAGCTAGTAGTTAGTACGCAGCTTTTTCAGACTCAGCACAGACAGCGCACAGACAGCCACTGCAGGCCAGCAGAGTAATCACTTAATTTAGAGCTTTTCTTGCATTTTACTTGATACTAAGTATATTTTTGTGTTTTTCACATTGAAATGCCTAGCGACTGTATTGTTGCTTTCTTTTCTGTTTACTTATTTTTGTTGCACTGCACTTAATTTAATATTTGACTACTAATGTTTGTTTTGTTACTATGTTCTGTTACATGTAGCAAATTCTTAGCCGTTTACTGTTTGCTGTACCTGTTAGCACCTGTTTTGTGAAAAGACTGTAAAAAAAAAAAAAAAAAAAAAAAAAAATATCTCTTGTTTTTCCTTTAAAACTATAGTTGTGTTCCTCTCAGAGTTGCTGAGTCCAGTTTCAGTTTCCTGTATTGTGAAAAAAGAAAGAGGGAGTTGTGGAAAACCTTCCTTGCCTTTGTTGGGGAGAGGAAGGCTGCCAGTTTACCAGTGGTTTTTGATCAGCGAGAGGCTGCTTGCTGTTCCAGTTTAGTAGCTTCAGTTTCAGTTTTTCAGTTTTCTGGTCGTTTTGGGCCAGTTTTAGCTTTTCAGCCTTGGGTATAAAGCCAGCACACGCTCGTTTTACAGTTAAGGCAACTAGTAGTTAGACTCCCTGAATGCAGCAGGTAGAACGGCCAGCTGTAGCTTGATAAGTGACTTTTCTTGATACCTAGCCACTTTCCTTGCTTTCTTTTTCTGAATATATAGCTGAAGTATTTCGCCTGCCTTTAATGCTGCATTTAGGCTTGTTTTCCCTGCATTTAACCCAATTGTACTTGATTTGTATGTTTTCTGCTATTCGACTGTATTTAGCTGAAATTTATCTGTGTTGCTGTAGCCTTGTCAGTGTATCTGTTTTTAAAAAAGAAAAATAAAAAATTCTGAAAGTTTTCTCTTGTTTATGTTGTTCCTGTAGTTGTATATTAGTTCAGTATCCTTGTTTGCTGGTTTTTCACTGTTTTCCTTGCTGATTCACGGGCTTGTTTTGAGTACTTACCTTACTGGAGTGTTGCCTTGTTGGGGTTCAGGAAGTCTTTTGTGAGGTTTTTGGAGGTGGGAAGCAGTGAGCTGCCTCGTTTTAGTCCAGTTTCAGAGTTTTCTAGCTTAGTCTATTTAAACTTAGTAAAACGCTGCCAGTTTCTGCCTTTCATTTGGCACGTACCAAGCGGTAAACAAGCCAGTGCAGAGTAGTGAGCTTTTAGCTGCTGAATGTCTTTTTTTTTGATATCCAGGCTATTTTTGAGCTGAATAAACGAATTGTGTGACTGCGAGTATATTTAGTCAGCTTTTTCTGTTACATTAAGCGAATTTTTATTGCACCTGCCGCTTTCTGTTACATTTTAGCTGTTTTTAAAGTATTTGACTCTGTTTTGCACTTGGAATCCTTGTTTGTAGTAGCTGAAGTGTATGCTTCATTATATCTTGCCTGTTTTGCTTTCTCAAGATTTCTGAAAAAAAAAAAAAAAAAAAAAAAAAAAAATTGTCCTTGCCTTTTTTGTTTTAAAGAAGTTTCAGAACAAGAAAAGTTATCTCTTGTTGCATTTCAGGTCTTTTGTAGTCCAGTTCTTACCCTGTTTGAAGTTACCTTTTTTTTGTACCTCCTGTGTACTGTTTAGCTGCCTTATTTGATTTTTTGTTTTTTCCAGTTTTACCAGTAGTATTGGGTTGCATTGAGCTGCTTTGTCAGCTTTTTCCATTTTTCAGGTATTAAATAGTAGTTTATTGGTGGTTTTGTTTCCTCTTCCGCAGCTTCACAGTGGCTGGTATAAAACGCTTGATGTCCAGGCTGGCTGAAGTCTACAGGCGGCAGGATTCTTGATATTACTCATTTGCTTAATCCAGGCTGTTTTCTAGCTAAAAGCACATTTTGCCGATACTCGCCTTATTTTTGTTGCTTTTCATCTGTTTTGCCTTGCGACTGTTTAATATTGCACTTGAATGTTGTATTGAACTATTTGACTACATTTGTTTAGCTTAATATTTTGTGGAATGTAGTAGCTGATCTATAGCACTTACTGTTGTTGCCTGAGTTCTGTGTGTAACAGTGAAAAGCTGAAAAAAGAAAAAAAAATAGAAATTGCTGTAAAATTTTCTTTGTTTTTCCCACTTTAAAAGTTTAAAGAAAAGCACTGAATCCTGGTCTTTGTTTTCAGTTCCTGTGTATTGTTTCCAGTGCCTTTTTGGGGGAGGAAGGCTTTTTGCTACTTGTGGGAGTGGGCATTCCTTGCCTTTTTAACAGGGTTTAGGTGTTTTTCAAGCTACCAGTAGTCATTTGGAAGCGTTTGCTGCTTTGTCTTCTTTTTTTCCAGCTTCAGCCAAAAAAACTAGTAAAAAAAAAGTCGTTCAGGGCCACTCAGCACAGACAGCCCTAGGTATAAAGTAGTAAGCAGCGCTTTGCAGCTTAATAAGCGTTTTTTCTGATACTAAGTATTTTTTGCTTTTCAATCCAGGCTGCAGAGAGCTGAAAGCTGCTTTCATGCCTTCGTTACATTGATTACATTTTCTTTGTTTTACTGAATACCCTTTCATCCATACATGTTACTATTTATTTGACTGTACATTGAAGCTGTTCTTACTTTTTCTGTTGTAATATTGCACTTGGAGCATTTGTAAGGTTTACTGTTACTGTTTCTGCCTGTTTTGTGAAAAAAGTAAAAAAAGAAAAAAAAAATATCCAATTTTTCCTGACTTTTTTGTACCTGTTTCTTCAGAGTTTGTTTTTTGTGGGCTGCAGAGAAAGTTCCTGTGCTATCTCTCTGTTCCTCCTTGGGCCTTAGTTTAGTCCAGTTTCAGAGTACTGCATTTGCCTTGTGGGTAAAATTGTCTGTGTTTTGTGTTTTGTTTCAGTTGTATTTGGTTTGTTTTACCTTCGGGTAAGCTTAGAGTGCAAAGCCATCGCATTTCTGCTTTGTCCAGCTTTTCCGGGTTTCAGCTCAGCTTGTACTCTTTGTTGAAGTCGTTTTAGACTGCAGCAGAGTAAAGCTTTTCCAGCTAAGCTTAATTTGCGGTCCAGTTTATATTTTTGTTTTGTACCTACTCAGAATACTATCCATTGAATATTTTTTTTTGCCTCACTTTCAGAGCTGCTGTTTTACTGCTTTTTACTGCAGTATTTTTGCATTGAGCGTTTGGAACTTTTAGACTTACTCTGTGATTAGCCTGCCTTTCTGTTACTTAGAAGCTGATTGTACTGTTTTAACTTTATATTAGTCAAGGTGTTGTTGCTTGTTAATATTTGACTGTATTAAAAAAGAAAAACTGTTGTGTAGACTTTTTAGCGAAGTTACCATTACATTTATAATGTTTTTTAGTGAATGTTGTTCTGCCTGTGTTTGCAGTTATAGTGTAAAAAGTGTAACTGTGAAAAATATCTTGTGTTTTTCCTGCTTTGGTTAGTTAGTTTCAAGCTGCTTTTTGCTGGGCCTTGGTTTTTTTGTTCCTAAATACTTTCCTGTTAGAATTTGGGTCGTTTTGAGTTACCTTTCTTACCAGTTTCAGTGGGAGCTGATGAGGCTGCCTTTGCCCAGTTTTGTTCAGTTCCTACTCAGCCTCGACTGTTTATTGCCTGGAGAGGAAAATATTTCTAGCACAGGCTGAATAAGTAGCTTAGAGCGATTTTTTTTCAGCTTGTTGATATTTAGCACAGTATCCGTAGGGCCACTGTATTTTTTTTGCCTTTCTCTGCATTTGAGCGCTATTTACCGTGTTTTACTTATATTTTTTGTTGCTTCCACATGTGAATATTTTGCTGTATTTGTATTTAAATTCTTCTTGTTAAGTTGTGAAGCTGTTTTACTTAGCTGTTCTTAATATTGTTGCAATTTGTGTGTGTACCCATTTGACTGTATTTGTAGCAAATTCATAAAAAAGAAAAAGCTGTAGTGTTTGCTTTTTTTTTGTTATAAGTGTTTGCTGTATTGTCAGTTTTGCTTTCTGGCTGGGCTTTGTTTCCTGTGCAAAGAAAATCTTCAGAAAAAATTGGTCTTGTTTTCCTTCTACCAGTGTTTAGTGGGAAGCATTTTTCTGCCATTTAATTTTAGGTTTATGGATTCTGAGTAAAAGCCTCTTGCCTTGTTTGGAGTTTTGTTACCTTGCTTACCAGTTTTTTTTTAGTAGTTGATTCATCTTTGTAACGTTTTGGTGCTTTTCAGCCCCCTTTCCTAGCACAGACTCAAGATTTTGCAGAGTAGCTCAGGCTGCACCAGCCTGAATTGTTTTTTGCTGTTTTCTAAGCGTTTTTGTAGTTAGTTGCTCCTTTCGATTTCTGGTGGCGACTGTATTTCCTGTTTGCTTCTTCTGGTTACATTGAAGCTTGTAGCTCATTTAATATATTTTTGCACTTTCCATCCTTGTTTGTTACTATTTTTACGTATTTTAGCCTGCCTTTTCAGTACATTCTTCTGTTTATTCTGTTCTTTGGGCCATATAGCGCGGAATCGCGTTTTGTGGCTATTTGACTGAAATTTATAAAAAAGAAAAAAAGAAAAAGTAATAGCTTTTTCAAAAAAAATATCAGGTTTGTGTTGTTTGTAGAAGTTTTGAGTCCTTTTTTTGGTTTGGAAAAAAAGAAGTAAAGTTCCTCGTTCAGCTTGTTTGAGGGTGCCCTTGCCTGTATTAGTCCATTTTTTATTTGCTACTTCTGGGCTTTGGTTGTGCATTTTGGGTACTTTTTCCTTGCTTGGGGGGGTCCAGTTGTTGGCAAGTTGACTTTATTTCAGGCCCTGGTTTGCTTTGTCCAGTACGCTGAGGTTCTGATATAACTAGAGGAAGATACCTGGCACACTAGGTCCAAGTGTTACACATCAGCCCCATTCGGCCAACTTGATGTTTGCTCTAGCGTACTACCCTAGTTGCCTTTGTTCTTTTTCGGCAGCCTGATCAAATCAGCTTTATTTTATTCCTAAAAAGATTTCCTCACTCTTCAATAGACTATCAAATCCTACCTTCCTAGGACCAGTATCTACTGATCATTAAAACCTCCTTCTTGCAAAAGTGTTGTCTATCTTTTGAGGCAGTAACTACATCCTTTATCGGGTCACTTTATAGCACTGATCTCTTTTAACCTTATTACCTATCTCACGGCACTCTTGAAGCTAAAGTTCCTCCCTCTAGGCAACCCCCATGAATTTTTCACCGTCCCGGGTCTATGCTAAAGTTTTTTGTCTATCCTTCTAGCATGTCCCTCCCACAAACAACAGTACTCTCTCCTGCACAAGGGGAATCTACAAAAATATTGCAAACATCAGTAACAACCAATCCAGACACCAAACAACCCTCTCCTCTCCACACACAGCACTAATACATAAACCTCACATAGTACCTCTACAACCATAGGACATACACATAAAAGCACAAGGACTGACAAGACAAGTCCAGGAGGAATCTACTCAACACACTATAGACAACCAACCACATAGTACAAACACAACCTCAAAACAAACACCACATAAGGTTACAAGGACTGCACAGCTAGAGTCAACAGTCTACCAAAAAAACAGAGACCCAACCAAAGCACACACTGACAATTACCACATCAGAACTTACAACACCTCAACAGTCAGACCTCACACACAAGTAGAGAGCCAAGTCCACAGCCTGTAAGACGGGCGCCAGACCAGACCCACTAGTTCTCAGCACTCCATAGTCAGACACCAGACTCGTACAAAAACCAGACTGAAGACATAGAAGTCAGTATGGCCGCCCACGTTACAACCTCTCCGCCATATAGCATCCAGTGCTCACAGCTCTGAACAGATTGCCCAGGCATGACTCAGTCATTGTCCGCCCTGGCATAAGCGACCTGCCAAGTAAGACCTTGAACTACACAGAAAAGAGATGATCAGCTATCTCTGGATAGACCCTAACTGCAGGTATTCAAACATCCTTGAGCAGTATCCTAAACAATGCAATGATGATGCCACAATACAGTTGGAAGCTGATCCCAGTGCACCTGCTGAGCTTGATCTGCAATGTCAAGGTCTGGGATGTGATGCAAAGTCTGCCTGGGATGACATGCTGGGGACAAGCCACGCTGCTTTGCAAGGAACAAAAAAGATGTCACTAAAAAATTCGGATATTGTATGTAGCTCTGATCAACCCCATAGTGCCTTATAGGCACTTCTCAATTCTAAACCTACCGATGCGGAACACAAAAAGGGGCAAATTAACCCCATAATGCCTTTCAATGCAAGAATCAGCACCCACAAAATGCTGCCTTTTAGAACATCGATGTCTCAGTACAAAGAACTGCTCATGTAAGTGCTGTGACGAAAACCACCCACACCTCAAGACACCCACTAGCTATCAGGTTTTACCTCACGCTCATGCGCATCAAAGAAAAGACTGGTTACCAGAAAGGAGTAGGTCCATACCTCAAAAAACATGGGACAAGCCAGAACCATCCTCTGAAACATACGGGAATGCATCAAACCTCATCAAAAACAAATTACTGTGGCAAGTCAATATGGGTAATATAGATCAGGAATCTCACCCTCAATCACTCAGAATCTCTAGGGCCTTCCTGAAAACACTAGGGGATAAATGTATCACCAAAAACACCATCATCAAACCTGACACAATCACATCATACAAGAAGGGAACACTACTCAAGCCCAAACACACCTAACACCATAAGTTCCTGGAATTCATAAACTAGTCACCAATGGAACAACTAGGCCTGCATCCCCACAATCTCGGATAACAAACTTGATCAGTAATGAACAACAAAAATGCACACTGGAAACAAAGACTCATTAATACCCTCTTCTCTGACAAACTTAGCAAACTAATCTAATACTCAAGCCTCATCCCATCCCCACCTGATGCCTTTCCACACTCCTAAAGAACTTCTCAAAAAGATAATCAAAAAATTATGCAAAGCTAATTTGTACTGAAAAATCTTCACCCCAGGCAAATGGGAAAACAATACTCAACAACTCTATAACAAAAAACAAATGCCTTCAAAAAGAACCTTCAGGAAACTTAAAATAAATGGACAGACAACAATCACTATAAGTAAAAAACAAAGGCAACTCATAAGGACATCAGTATCTGACCATAAACAAACTCTAAAGAAAAGGGAAAAACAAAGCATAAGGATGAGCAAAATCCTAGAAAGTAAAACACCCAGACAGGCTATGAGTAAAAACTAGGCAAATGAAGATCCATACTGAAGCAAAATTATCCAAGAAAGATGGCTAAAGACAGGAAAACCCAAACATAGAGCCTTCTACTAGTAAATTAGATACCTAGGAGGAAACTCCCTAGCCTGCTTGGAAATAGTTCAAAAGCATGAACACTGCACTGATCGGAAACCGTACCAACATACTACTGATGACAGGCAAACTGCAAACTTCTCCCCTCCCCAAGCCTAATCCCTCCTTACCAAGGACAAAAACCCCCCAAGCATGTCTCCTGCCCAGAGTACCCACTGCTCTCCAAAGCAGTCTCAACAGCATCCATGGGAGCTGCAGAATTACCACAGACCCTGGCAATTTTGACATGAGGAAGTAAAAACAGCTCGCGACAGTAAATTAATCAGAATCTTACCTCTGGATCACATTAATAAGAGATTGGCAAAAAACAGCTGGACAGGCCTTTGAAAAGCCAGTTTGGACTGGACCCTGGAAATTCAGTGATACTAGTCACTGGACAAGCCTAGAACAGCCAGCAGCTTTCATTGAGACATTGACCTCATAAATAGGAGCATGGGAATTGGCGGACTTTGGATCCAACGGAGAGACATCCTCAAAGAGGTTATTGCAAACATCATACTTGCCTTGCTTTTGGCTGAAGTCACCAAGCCAAAAATGAGCTGCTGGCAGTCAGAGAAGCCTAAGTCAGAGTTGCTGGGCCCGATACAGTACCCAAAGAGGGGTTAAAATTGAAAAACAGTGACAGAAATGTTAACCCATAAAAGACAATGGCCTTTGCAAACTGGCTGAATGACAGGGACAACAGAGATTGGACAGGGTAGCCATATGGGACTCACTGCCTGTCACATTGACAAAAACACGGAGATGACAGACAGGCCACTCTTGCAAGTTAACTTAGAGGATCAATGAAACCAGAGAGGTTATGGCAAAGTTACCCCTAAGATCAGTCCAAACCAAAGCCATTTGGCAAAAACAAAGTGACCCAGGCTGCATCCACAGGAAAATTATCTGAGAAAAAGATACAGTCACCAGGCCTGGGGTAAAGGTTAAGATAAAAGCTACATAGTCGACACCTCCTAAAAACAGTGTTGAAGAAAGCTATACCCCCCCACCTTTATCACTGAAGCACAGAAGTTATCAAATGTTATGGTCATAATTCCAATGTGGTGTCTGTTTACTGCCAGCAGCTAAAGACGTTAAAAAGACCGGCTCTACCTGATGGAGTATTCAGGAAGAGGGATTCTCATCTAGATCAAGGGAGGTCCATGGTCCCCCTCTCATCATCACTCTCTTGCTCACCTGTTGAGTGCCCAGCCCCATTAGGATGGGCGGAACCAGAGGTGACCTGGCAGCTGGAGCAAAGGCCATGATCTCACCAAAGGGATAAGGGATCTTCTTATATTCAGTATCTCGCCCGACAGAGAGACAACAGCGAGCCACAGTAAACTTTACGTAACTCAAACTGTGGGTTGATGAAGGGACAAGGCCATGGAAGAGCGTTACCCCCTTGAAGAAAATCCCACCTCAAAATCTAGATGAGCACAGAACCTTGTACGGAGACTTAAACCTCCACCGGCTATTAATAGGGCGTTATGGAGGGACAGATTCAAAACCCAAAGACTCAGTATGGGAAGGAACAACATCAAAAACATGTGAGGAGCCAGAGGACCTCGCAGGCCTTGTTCAAGAAATCTTGACCCCTTTGCTCGAGATGCTTGAATGCTACCCCATGAAGTTATGCACCTATGCTTTCCCATAAGAATCCTCAAAATACAGAAACATTCCTGCAATGAGTCTAGGTCTGGCCCAGGGGGAGGATGGCCCCCCTGTTGTAGAAGGAAGTAGTCCAGAAAAAGCACAAAAAACTAATAGGCCAAAGATGAACCATAAAGATGATAGAGTGGACTATTGCAGATAAGAAATAAATTAGGCATTGTTGCTAATATGCAAAAAGACCAGAATTTCCAGACACAAGATATACAAAAAAAATATGAGACAAATTAGAGGGAAAGAAAAATACTTCCACAAGAAAAACTGTCAGAAGCCTCAAATAAAAATCTGTGTTCATTAATACAACAGATTAGTGAAAAACATTATATAGACCAAGAAACTTCAATCTGTTTGGAAAAAGAAGCATCTGAGGAAGTTTGAAAACATAAACAACAAAACCTAAAGATTTTTGAAAAGTATAAAAAAGAAATATCGACATAGGAAAGTAAAAGAGATTTGATATGGTGCGATATTTATGCAAAGTCAAAAGCCAAATTAATCAATATAAAAAGGGCAGCCTCAAAGATATTTGAACAGAAATACAGGCAAAGGCATCCAGATATGGAAAATTTCACAATACGAAAAATAATATCACAAAGAGGAAATGTGGAAAAGATTAGTAAGGTAGAAGTTAAAAAAAATAGAAGCTGAAGTTATGGAATGCCTGCGAAGTGAAGGATTTGCTACAGAAGTTCTAACACGGTTACATCACAGCATGATGGAACAAGTCCCCAAAGTAAGAAGAAACAGGAAGATCAGGAGACATCTGAAGAAGAAATATGGACTTGGGAAGGAAAAAGAGATTTAATATGGTGTAATATTTATGCAAAGGAGAAAGCAAAATTAATGAATACAAAAAGAGCAGCACCAAAGATATTTGAAGAGAAATACAGGCAAAGGAATCCAGATATGGAAAACTTTACAATACAAAAAATAAGAAGACAAAGAGGAAAAGTAGAAAAGAAGATTAGTAATGGAGAAGTTAAAGAAATAGAAACTGAGGTTATGGAGCACCTGCGAAGTGAAGGATTCAGTACAGAGAATATAACTCAGAAAGCACTACAGCAGGATAGAGCAAGACATTCAAATTAAGGAGAAACCAGTGGAATTGGAAGGAACTGGGCAGTTGCCATATGAAGATATTTTGGAGCCTTCCACAGGAAACCAGTATAAATGTTCATTTGAAGCTGGACAGCAAGGGAATGAACAGGAAACTGTGGCAACTCTGACGCAGTCAATGTTGAAGAGTGACAGACCAGTGAGTTCCCATATGACAGAGCAACGGATGACACAGGATGAAATTGAAGGGAATGTGCCACAGGAAGATGTAATAGAACTCTCTGTAGAATGCCTGCAGGAAATGGAAAACAAAGAATGTGCCCTCACTTTAGAAGGAAATGAGCTAAGAGAAGAGTTGCTTGATTTAATAGAGATAGATAGACATATTAAGCTCAATGAGAGAGATAGACTGCAGAAGGTCAATAAAACCCAAAAAGTCAGAAGTTTGATAAAACAAATTAAAACAGTATTTGCAACTGTCCATAGAGATCCGTGTGATATAACAGAAGTAACAGGATATATTACTGTGCAGCTAAATTAATAACAGATACAGTTCTACCACAAGAACACAGGGTAGTAAGGGAAAGGAAGGGCAGAAATTGAATATCATCATGGAAGTATCGAAAAGAGAAAACTACAAAGCAATTAAAATAAGAAGAGTCACTGTTAGAAGAGTATAGAAGAGGGAACATGACAAAAATACTTAGAAAGATAGACATAAGAAAAGCAATGCGCAGTAGTATAATGGATCATGATCTGTCTTGCACTATTGCAAATAATAAACTAAAAAACTCAGCACTGGCAGAAAATCTTATAAGATACATAGATAAATATAAAGGAAAAATACAAAATAAGCAGTTTATTGATGACCCCAAAAAGTTCTATAGAGAATTAGGAAACAAGGCAAAAGGAATTGAAAGATCACCTAAAAAGAAACAATAGATACATTTTGGAGAAATATCTATGAAGATCCTGTGGAACATAATAAAGATGCTAAATGGATAGAAGAAGTAAAAGAAAGAATAAGTTCAAAGGTACAGGATATGAAATGTGATGAGGTAACAGAGAGATTGAGAAAAGTTAAGAAAAGCCTCCAAATGGGAAACCCCAGGCCCAGATGTGGCACCTTAACTTCTTGCTAAAAGCATTAACATCTTTGCATGAAGATTTAGCCATGAGTAAGAACTAGCACCCCAAACAGACACCAACCTAGTTAATAATAGGAAAGATAATGCGCCTACTTATGAGTGAACCTGCAAGTTATCCTAAACATTATAG
Organism: Protopterus annectens; assembly: GCF_019279795.1. Taxonomy (NCBI): domain Eukaryota; kingdom Metazoa; phylum Chordata; order Ceratodontiformes; family Protopteridae; genus Protopterus; species Protopterus annectens. The sequence goes on from NC_056729.1 coordinate 1,477,085,331, forward strand.
ACCAATAACGTGCCTACTGACGACATATAAACTATATACCAGAATTGATGCAGTCATTTAGAAGAAAATTCAATCATGGCAATAGAATAAAATGGTAATAAAAGAAGGTCATATGGAGGAAAAGATCATCTGTTACCTAAATAAAGTCATAACAGAGAACTGTAAAAAGGGGAAGAATCTAAGTATGGTATGGATTGACTCCAAAAAAGCATTTGATAGTATCCCGCATTCATGGATAAAAGAGTGCTTAAAAATGCATAAGATATACCCTTCACTGATCAACTACATTACAGAGACCATGAAACAGTTGCAAACCACTTTGCAATTAAGCCATTATAAAGGACAAAGTATTATTCTAGGGATAAAAATTCAAAGGATGATATTCCAGGGTGAATCCCTGTCACTGCTGCAATTCTGTCTTGCCCTTAACCCTTTAAGCTGTCTACTTAACAGGTAAGTAGTCAAAACTTTTTCAGATGATATAAGAATGTCATTTGGTCTTGATAAATGTGCAAAACAACCTTTAAAGCAGGAAAACTGCAACACCAAGAAAACATCAGTTTGGGACAAGAATGTGATATAAAAGAACTTGAGAGGGAGTGTATGAATATTTGGGAATTGATGAAGGATCAACAATAAAACATGAACAAATGCAAATAAAACTTGGTAAGGAATATTTGAGAAGACTTAAATGAATCCTGAAGACAGCATTGACATCTAGGCATAAAATTCAAGCTATAAACAAATTTACTCTTCCTGTCCTAACTTACAGTTTTGGAGTGATTGACTGGCCCCAAAACGTGTTGGATAGATTGGACAGAAAAACAAGAAGGATGCTTCATGTTTACCATATGATTTAAAAAAAATCAGTGCATACCAAGATTATATATTCCCCGTTCCGAAGGAGGTATGGGCCTCCTTGAAATTGATTACATGTATAGATCTGCAGTCGTGGGACTGCACACATATCAGCTAGCTGTGAGGGCATAAGTTATACATCCACTACCCTACTTCTCCTGGCATAGCTGGCAGTACCTTCTATCATCACAAAAGTCATAACTGAATATATCATTTGCCTTTAGAATAAACTCCATCTCACTTTAAAATACTGCCAGCACTTGCACACATTTCAAAAAGATTTTGATGAAATCATATGGTTTCATGTCAATTAAACTTCTAGAAGGCTACTAGTCTGTCATGAAGATATAAAGGTTTAATATGAAGAAAAGATGAAATAGTTCTACATGCAGAAACGCATGAACTGGCTCTAAAATGCCAACTCATTTCATAATTGACATGGGAAGGAAAGATGGGGGGTATAGGGTGCACACTGGGGAAACAACCAAGGATAAACCGAATGGAAGATGGGAAGGGTAAGATAGGCTTATACGTACATATATGGGTCCCATTTGGGTGATCGAAGTTTCAGAACTTTGAATTTCATATGGCTGACACCATATGATCTAAGTTTTAAAACTTTGAACACCTAAAGGAGATCTCCATTCAGCGCGGAATGGGAACTTTCCCTTTCCCTCTCTGTACTGCAATCTCGGAGTTGGTATATTTAAATAGCGGGAAGTGGGAGGTGCAAGGGTGCTTGCCCCCCCCCCTGTATAAATGTGTGGTCATTTTTGTTTGTTTTGTTGTGTTTTTTTTAATGTTCAAAATTATAAAACTTCAGTCATATGGTCCCGAAATATGGATCCATATATATATATATATATATATATATATATATATATAGGTCTACTTTACATGGTCAACTTTTTACAAAGTCGACTTTCATATGGCCGAGACCATATAACCATATAGCCGACCATGTAACACAACGGACACTTACCTTAGAACTGTTAGCAGGGGGGAAAGCCCCCCCTGCAACTCCCATGAGGGGCTACATCCCCCACACCACCCGTAACTTAAATATACCAACTCCGAGATCACACTACAGTGTGGAAGATGGAAATTTCCCCATTCCACACTGAATGGAGACAGGGGTTCCCCGTGATCAGCTTTTCAAAGTCAATCATATGGTCTTGGCCATATGAAAGTCGACTTTGTGAAAAGTTGACCATGTGAATGGGACCTATATATATATATATATATATATATATATATATATATATATATATATATATATATATAGTTATAGTTATAGTTATGGTTCATTTGATTTAAAGTTCACTTGATCTAAATACAAAAATAATGGCCAATTTGATCAAAAGTTCATTTGATCTACACCACAAATGACTAAATCACACTTGATCAAAAGCTATGTTACCCTATAGAAAATGACTGTGGGCTTCATTTTGGAGCAAATGAATTATAATGCAAATTGGTGTTAATCAATGTCACTTTCATGTCTAAGACACAAATAAAGAATCTTCATGGGTTCTGCTCATGCAGCTTTATTTTATACAAACACATCACTATAAAGGCTTGCTGACTCTAACTTAAGTAACTTATATACAAACTAACAACTGTGATCATGCATGCTCACTCCGTAGCTGCTCCTTCAAAATGGCACTAAGGATTACACATGTGTAGACTTTATATACATGCATGTACAGCCTTGCATGCTTCTTAAACATATAGCACACACTTTACACTATGATCTACATCCTCCCTACTGAGAAATAGATCATGCAATTGTTATGAGACTATTTGGCATGCAGAAATCACAGGTAATAATTAGTTATGCATTATACAATACTAAATAACCCAGCCACTGGGGATGCACAAGCCAGTGCATTTCTTTGTGCCGGTCCCAAGCCCGGATAAATGGGGAGGGTTGCGTCAGGAAGGGCATCCGGCATATAATTGTGCCACATCACACATGTAGAAAACTGTACAGAAACTCATACCGGATCGGTCGAGGCCCGAGTTTACAATGACCGCCACCAGTACTGTTGGTCAACAGGGTGCTGGCGGAAATTAGGCTACTGTTGGCCGAAGGAGGAGAAGAGGCGGAAGACATGCCCGAAGGCAGGTAAGGGCTAGGACTGTGATAGTGAGGGTCGGAACTTTGAATGTTGGCAGTATGACTGGTATAGGGAGGGAGCTAGCTGATATGATGAACCGAAGGATGGTTGGTATATTGTGTGTGCAAGAGACCAGATGGAAGGGGAGCAAGGATAGGTGTATCGGAGGCGGTTTCAATTTGTTTTATCATGGTGTGGATGGGAGGAGAAATGGCATAGGCATTATCCTGAAGGAAGAATATGCTAAGAGTGTTTTGGAGGTGAAAAGAGTGTCAGATAGAGTGATGTTTATGAAGATGGAAATTGATGGTGTAATGATGAATGTTGTTAGTGCATATGCTCCACAAGTTGGGTGTGCGATGGATGAGAAAGAAAAATTTTGGAGTGAGTTGGATGAAGTGGTGATGACTGTACCCAAGGGTGAGAGACTGGTGATTGGAGCAGATTTCAATGGGCATGTTGGTGAAGGGAACAGAGGGGACGAGGAAGTGATGGGTAGGTATGTTGTTAAGCAAAGGAATGCAGAAGGTCAGATGGTAGTGGATTTTGCGAAAAGGATGGACATGGCTGTGATGCATACGTATTTTAACAAGAGGGAGGAGCATAGGGTGACATACAAGAGTGGAGGAAGATGCACACAGGTGGATTATATCTTATGTAGAAGGGCCAATCTGAAGGAGATTGGAGACTGTAAAGTGGTGGCAGGAGAAAGTGTAGTTAGGCAGCATAGGATGTTGGTTTGTAGGATAACATTGGTGATCAAAAAGAGGAGGATGAGTGTGAGGGCAGCACCAAGGATCAAATGGTGGAAATTGAAAAAGGGTAATTGTGAGGTGATGTTCAGGGAAGAGTTAAGACAGGCACTGGGTGGCAGTAAAGAGTTACTGAATAGCTGGGTAACTACAGCAGAGCTAGTAAGAGAGATGGCTAGAAGGGTGCTTGGTCTGACATCTGGAAAGAGGAAGGAGGACAAGGAGACCTGGTGGTGGAATGAAGAAGTACAGGAGAGTATACAGAGAAAGAGTTTGGCGAAGAAGTGGGATTGTCAAAGAGATGAAGAAAGTAGACAAGAGTATAAGGCAATCAGGTGCATGGCAAAGAGAGAGGTGGCGAAGGCTAAGGATAAGGCGTATGAAGAGTTGTATAAAAGTTTGGACACTAAGGAGGGAGAAAAGGACCTGTACCAATTGGCTAGACAGAGGGACTGAGCTAGTAAAGATGTGCAGCAGGTAAGGGTGATAAAGGATAATGAGGGAAACATACTCACAAGCGAGGAGAGTGTGTTGAGCAGATGGAAAGAGTACTTTGAGGAGGAAGTAAGGATAGCTATGAAGAGGATGAAGAACGGAAAGATTGTTGGTCCAGATGACATACCTGTGGAAGCATGGAGGTGTTTAGGTGAAATGGCAGTGGAGTTTTTAACTAGATTGTTTAATGAAATCTTGGAAAGTGAGAGGATGCCTGAGGAATGGAGAAAAAGTGTTTTGGTACAGATTTTTAAGAATAAGGGTGATGTGCAGAGCTGTAGTAACTACAGAGGGATTAAACTGATCAGTCACAACATGAAGTTATGGGAAAGAGTAGTGGAAGCTAGGTTAAGAAGGGAGGTGATGAGTAGTGATCAGCAGTATGGTTTCATGCCAGGAAAGAGCACTACAGATGTGATGTTTGCTCTGAGAGTGTTGATGGAGAAGTACAGAGAAGGTCAGAAGGAGTTGCATTGTGTCTTTATGGATTTAGAAAGCATATGACAGGGTGCCTAGAGAGGAGTTGTGGTATTGTATGAGGAAGTCGGGAGTGTCAGAGAAGTATGTAAGAGTGGTACAAGATATGTACGAGGGTAGCGTGACAGCGGTGAGGTCTGCGATGGGAGTGATGGATGCGTTTAATGTGGAGGTGGGATTACATCAAGGATCAGCTCTGAGCCCTTTCTTATTTGCAATGGTGATGGACAGGTTGACAGACGAGATCAGACAGGAGTCCCCGTGGACTATGATGTTTGCAGATGACATTGTGATCTATAGTGAGAGTAGGGAACAGGTGGAGGAGACCCTGGAGAGGTGGAGATATGCTCTAGAGAGAAGAGGAATGAAGGTCAGCAGGACTAAGACAGAATATATGTGTGTGAATGAGAGGAAGGATGGAGGAATGGTGAGGATGCAGGGAGTAGAGGTGGCGAAGGTGAATGAGTTTAAGTACTTGGGATCAACAGTTCAGAGTAATGGTGAGTGTGGAAGAGAGGTGAAGAAGAGAGTACAGGCAGGATGGAGTGAGTGGAGAGGAGTGTCAGGAGTAATTTGTGACAGACGAGTATCAGTAAGAGTGAAAGGGAAGGTCTACAAGAGGGTAGTGAGACCAGCTATGTTATACGGGTTGGAGACAGCGGCATTGACAAAAAGGCAGGAGTCAGAGCTTGACATGGCAGAGTTGAAGATGTTAAGATTTGTACTGGGTGTGACGAGGATGGACAGGATTAGGAATAAGTATATTAGAGGGTCAGCTCAGGTTGGAAGGTTTGGTGACAAAGCCAGAGAGGCAAGATTACGTTGGTTTGGACATGTGCTGAGGAGGGATGCAGGGTATATTGGGAAAAAGATGCTAAGGATGAAGCTGCCAGGTAACAGGAAAAGAGGAAGGCCTAAGATAAGGTTTATGGATGTGGTGAGAGAGGATATGCAGGTGGTTGGTGTGACAGAGCAAGATGCAGAGGAAATGGAAACAGTTGATCTGCTGTGGCGACCCCTAACGAGAGCAGCCGAAAGAAGAAGATTATACAATACTAAATACACATGTATGTACAATCAAGTCCACATTGTTGCATAGTTCACACTAGGCTTAGATGCTCGTCCATATCGTGTGACATAAAACCGGGTATTAGATTTAGCAAATGGAACAGTTTCTGTAAAATGGCTGACCTGTGGAATGTTCAAATTACTTTCTGGAAGGGAGTCAGAATTTGTAACACATTCTGGTCTGGAAACAGTGTCTGACTCACTCTTCAATTTAGAATCCATATCACTGAACAATGTTGTGATTGCAATGATGATGATTCTGGTACAGGAAGAAGATGTCTGTGATTTCTCTTACTCCACACCCCTCGGAAATTACCAAGTAAGATCTTGGCTCGGCACAGATGCCTATAATCTGTACTATTTGATCAAAACCTTTTGTTGTCTGGATTCGTACCATCTCTCCTTCCCTCAACAGATAAAGTAATCTGCTCAATCTGTCGTAACTAGATTTCTGGTTACTACGCTTCTTAAACAATTGAGCCTTGATGGTTTTAGTGTTCTTAGATTTAGGCTGCAACGAACTTGAAATAGGTGGCATAGTTCTAATTTGCCTGGAAAGTAGTCTTTGAGTAAGTGAGCCATGAATGTCATCATGGGATATGTTTCTAAGATTAAGCAAATTCAAGAATACATTGCTATTGTCATGCTTTAACCTTTCAAGTAATTGCTTCGCACTCTGCACTGCACGTTCAGCTAGACCATTGCACTGAGGATATTCAAGACTACTAGTGACATGTACAAAGTCCCATTCTTTTGCAAATTTCTGAAACAACTGGCTAGTAAATTGAGTACCATTGTCAGAAAAAAGTATGTGTGGATTCCCATAAACTGAGAAATGATGTTTCAAATTAGTAATAACAGCAGTTGAGGTTAGGTTACGTAGTAGATCAATCTCAAACCAATTCGAATAAGAGTCTACCAGAACTAAGTAGTGTTGATTGTTCCATTCAAAGATATAATTTGCTGCAGTAGACCAAGGTAGTTCAGGAATTGGACTTAGATGAAGTGGTTCTGTTTGCAAATGCGATCTAGTACTATTGCATACTGAAAAAGAAAAAAGAACTCTATCAATGTCCTTTGGTAATGAAGGCCAAAATACTAATTCTCTTGCTCTTCTAATAGTGGATGCGGACCCTGAGTGACTGCGATGCAAAATGTGGATATGCAGGAACAACAGTTTTAGGACCTTTGAAAATAATGTCATCTTCCATCAACAATTCATCTCTGTAAGGAAAATATATTTGTACTTCAGGTGATACACTAGATTGCTTTGATGGCCATCCGACAATAATATAGCGATTGAGCTTCTGCAAAATTGTATCAGTCTGAGTGTGGTCTCTTTACTCATCAAGTCTAGTGGTGAAAAATGATGCACTAACATCACATCCAAGTCAAAAGTCTCTGCGTTAAGCTGTTCTGTTGTAATCCTGGGAGATCTGGATAAAGTATCAGCCAGATAGAGCAATTTACCTTTAGTGTCAACCATTTTGAAATTGTACTTTTGCATTTTAAGAATCATTCTTTGTAATCTCACTGGAGCAGAATGCATAGGCTTCTTTAGAATAGTAACTAAGGTTGATGATCAGTTTCAGTCTGAATAGCTCAACCACAAATATAATCATGAAACTTGGAGCATTGCCAAAGGTTTCGTCTCAATTTGAGCATACTGCATCTCAGTTTGGGTTAGTGTTCTAGATGCATAGGCTACTGGTCTGCCCCCTTGAAGTATAACTGTGCCTAGACCAAATTTTGAAGCATCACAGGAAAGAGTAACTGGTTTGTTTACATCATAGTATCTTAATGTAGGTGGGGTGACAATTTTCTGCTTCAGGTCTTGTCTTCAAATACCTTCTGGTGCTGTACCAACCATGACTGTGCAACATTTTTACGTATGCCATCTCTTAAAGTTGCTGTCAACTCACTGAAGTCTGGTATAAATTTGCCTAAATAGTTCACCATGCCCAGAAAATGCTGTAAAGCTTGTACATTATCTGGTGCTGACATTTCAAGAATAGCTGCTTGTTTGGTCGTCTGGTCTCAAGCTGGTACTCGTAAACAAATGACCTACATACGTAACTTCTGGAAGTCTGAATTTGCACTTTAGAGGATTGAGCTTCAAGTTTACTTCACGTGCTCTGTCTAGAACTTTCTTGAGGTTTATGTCATGCTCTTCTTCACCATTGCCTCTAATCAATAAGATCATCTGCTCTTATGGCGCAGGGATAACCCGAAAAAGTTTGTTCCATTGCACGCTGAAAAACTTCACTTGCAGAATTTATTCCAAATGGCATCCTTAGAAATCTGCCAAACGGAGTACCAAAAGCAGTTAGAAATGAGGTTTTGTGATCCAGCATCACTTGCCAAAACAAACTCTTTGCATCCAAAACAGAAAATACAGTGGCATTCGGTATTAGAGCTGCAACCTGTGTGCATTGGATGATAGTCTTTTTAATGCTTTGTTCAAATCTCTTGAGTCAGTGCATATTCTGATTTTGCCTGAGCCTTTTTTGTGAGTGGCTACCAAGCCTTTTTTGTGAGCGGCTACCATGGACGACACCCAATCCTTTGGTTCTGTGACTAGGCAAATCACACCTTAATACACCATTTTATTCAACTGACCCTTAACTTTATCTTGCATAGCTATCTGAACTCTTCTTGCTGGTCTGACTACTGGAGTGACCTCTGGGTCTAACTTCATGGAATACACAACTGGAAGTTTGCTTAACATGTCATCGAAAACATCAGCATACTCAAAAAAATGGCTTCTGAAAAATTAGAACTCGGAAATGCACTTATGTGATGAACTTCTTTAGGAAAAGAAAGCAGATTCATTCTTAAACTATCTTTGAGACCCAATAAAGACTGCACTGGTCTTTGGACTATATAGAATAACAAGTTGTAACAGTTCTCGGCCAAATGACATGAAAGTATCACTGAACCTTTGGTTTGAATTTCTTCACCTCCATAAGCAACAAGTCTCGCACTACTGGTTGCATTGAATTGTTCGTTAGTACTCACTCTAGCAAATGTGTCTGCTGATATAACATTACACTTTGAACCAGTGTCTACTTTGAGCTCTGTGGATCTTCCAGTACAAAACACTTCACTTCTTGTCAGTAAGTTTACTGCATCAACTCTTTCACCAAGCACTGATACACCATCTACATAGATAGCTGACTACTTTGGCTCTATTTGATCAACTTGCTTTTTTGTGTGACCTTTCTTTACAACTGTGTGAGGCTATGCAAAACTTTTGGAAATGGTGCCATTTTTTACACGTGTGACAAACCTGACCAAATGCTAAGCACTTCTCTCTTTTAGACTTATGATTCGCACCACAATTGCAACAGCTAACAATAAAACTAGATTTGGGTTTTTCTGATTCATGCTTGTACTGCACTGAGCTGGCGCTGGAGCTTGCACCTTTCTTGGAACTTTCTACAAAACCTCATGGTTTGTTTGGAAACTCTGTAGCTGCCATATGCTTAGGCCTACTCTTGTTTGCCACATCTTGCATACTAACTACATGTGCTTTGGAGCCAACTGAAACCATGCTGTTGTCACTCGCAAGCATACTTGTGTGTTTCTCTGTCACCTCATGGATTTTTCAAATTTCTGTGGCTTTGCTCAATGTTAAATCACTGTCATGAAGTAAAATCTTTCTCACAGCAGCACTGTTAATACCACATACAAGCCTGTCCTTTATCAGCTCATATTTTAAATCACTAAACTGACACGTTTTAGCTCTGTTTCTCAAGTCAATTATATAAGCTGCAAATGTTTCCTTTGGTTTCTGATCACTTGTGTAAAACAAATGTCTCCATAATGTAATATTAATCTGGGAGTTACACATTTCTCTGAACTTGCACTTCAAAGACTCGGGGTCTTCCCTTGATTCAGCTTGTACAACAATATGGTGTCTGCACCCTCTCCTTCATATACTGCTGATGCATACACAAATAAATGCTGTCTTTCTATGGCCTCTGACCCTGCTAGGTTTAGCAAAATGAATGCCTTGATGCATGCATCTCTATCTGCATAAACTGTTTTTATAAAAATATCATACTCTTGCTCAGATATTCTCCAGTTCTCTGCAATATTCTGACCAAATACAAGTAGTAGGGGTTTTCAAAATCCATCTGTCATATTAACACATGCCAGCAAAGGGTTTTGCAAATAAGCATAAACATACACACATGTCCATATGCCAGAACTAATGCCAGTAATTGTCCAATGCCTTTGTACTCTGAACTTATACCTTTGTTGGGCTTTTCGGAATTATGCAAATAAACAAACTTGTACTACTTTTAAATAACTGGATTTTGCGAAATACACTTTTCGGGCATTTTGGTACTTTTGTAATGTAGCGGTAAGGGCGAAAATGCTAAAGCCATTTATCATCATCTGGTAAAGTCATTTATCATCATATGAAGAAACATTTTGAAAATTTTACTCTCTGACTGAATAACTCATGAGGACTGTAATACTCTTGTAATGTCATCTTTTGTAAGAAAACACCTCTTATTAGTGTAAGAAACATGTCGAGTAACTGCACAATACAAATAAATTGAACATCTGTTGCCTTAAACTCAATAACTTTTTGAAGTAATTGCACTTTGTGAATAACTGCATACAGCACTCTGAAATGCTCCCAAAATGGCGGTACCTTGCTATTCAATTCTCTACAGTATGAGAAGCACTCTGTAATGGCAGCACTTTGCGAATACACACACCCAGCACAAGAAACTTTTTGAAGTGGGGGTGGCTATACTTTGACTGTATTACATGAAATAGTTGCACTTTACACACAATAAACTCTGAAATACATGCACAGCAATAAGCCCACACTGTAAGCACTTTTACACACTTTGAGATACTTCAAATAAGTCTAGTTATGCCCTTGATATAATACGAAGTCATAGTTAGGCCCAAACACAGCACTTTGCCAAACAACATACAGTCACCTTGCTTTATTTTGCTTAATGTGCCCCTTTTCTTTTCTTATTATATTTATTTTGCTCGTTTAAGCCCCCTTTACACCCAATATAATTTTCTTGTGCTTGTTTTACTCTAAACATGTCCAACTTTGCCTTGAACACACTCATTTTGCTTTAAACATGCTTGTTTTTACTTTAAACATACTTGTTTTGCTTTACTGTTAATCGGTTCATCAAATATTTTTATCTCAAACATTTTCTTTAGTAAACAAACTTTTCATACATTCTGCTTGCCTGATAATGTGCTTTGTGCCCTTGTAATGTCCCTTTTTTGTCTTTCGTATCGAATAAATAGTTTGTATTTCTCATTACCTTTGATTCCTTCTGGCTATACTTGTGCACTTTTCTCTCTGTTTTACCTTCAATGTTGTCTTTGCATCTCATGGTTCCAAATATTCTTCTCTCTTCCATCCCGGTTCTGACACCAAGTCACTTTCATGTCTAGGACATGAATAAAGGGTTTTCATGGGTTCTGTTCAAGCAGCTTTATTTTATATAGACACATCACTATAAAGGCTTACTAACTTTAACTTAAGTAACTTATATATAAACTAACAACTGTGATCATGCATGCTCACACCCTGGCTGCTCCTTCAAAATGGCACTAGGGATAGCACATGTGTGGATTTTATATACGTGCACTTACACCCTCCCTAAAGTTATAGCACACACGTTACACTATAATCTACAATCAGTATTAGCTCTTTGCTAATGCCTACTGTTATGTTGTACCTCCATGTCTAGAAGTTTGTGCATGTGCACCTGCAGTCATTCAGGGTGTCAGGATTATTCTCTTTTCCCCACAGTTGTACAATTGTGGAGTTAGTATATTTAAGTTAGGGGGTGGGGTGCAGGGGGGTTGCCTCCTGCAAAAAAGCTTTTATATATATATTTAATGTATGTGATGTATGAAGTATAAAATAAAATGTAGTACAACGTCCCTTATCGTATGAAAAAGGGACGTTGTACTACATTTTATTTTATACTTTTTTATTAAAGTTTTTGTAAGTGTTTATAAACCATGGTGGTGGATCCAGATCTTAATTTGTATCATGTAGGGTATAGTGGACATGCCAAAACAATCTAGAAGAAAACCCACACAGAAGTCAGCCACCTGTTTAGCTGATACTCTGGCCAGGCCTTGCCTCCTATGGCACAAGGGATAGGGCTGGACAGCTGTGTAACTCTTGTTAGCCACACAAGAAGTTGCTTCAGGTTGCCAGTGTACACAATGAGGTACCATCCCACCTCTGCCATCACTAACAGCCATACTTCCTGTCTGGTGACCCAGAGGGACCTCTCCATGACATTCTCTATTTCCCACTTGGGAGTTGCCCATTGAAGGGGATCACCAAGCCCTGCAGATCACCATCCACACTGGATTCTTCACCCCTTACCCTGTACAGAAGCAGGCTTGAGACTGCCAGGGTCCCAATAACAGGCATGTGGGCTCGCGTGGGCCTTGGTGGCTGCTGCTTCACCTCCTCCTCACCACATCTGACTCTATAGAACAGGCATCAGCAACATGAGGATGGATTGAACAGTGTGTGTGTGTGTGTGTGTGTGTGTGTGTGTGTGTGTGTGTGTGTGTGTGTGTGTGTGTGTGTGTGTGTGTGTGTGTGTGTGTGTGTGTGTGTGTGTGTGTGTGTGTGTTTTGATTTTCACAAAAAAAAAAAAAAAAATATTTAGACTTAAGCATGCCTGAAACCGCTTTTTATTTTTCTGCAGTAGGCAGTGTTCTTTTTAAAAAATCTCTTCCAGTTGTATGACTAAATGTATCTATCTTTTTGACTAGATTTATTATTCTTCTACTAAGCACTGTAGCACCATTAATCACTTCTGGGAAATCTGAAAATGTTATCAGGGTCTGCCTTAGGCTGGATGACTGAGCTGATCATTTTGTAGATATTCATGTTTTGTTCTGAAATCCTTTCTTCTGCCTCTTGTAATGTCCATGTTGCACTCATTGTTAATTAGCATTGGAAATATTCTTACTACTTTTTATAGATTTACAATCAGAAGGTTACTGATCTACTGGTCTTCAAGAAGCAAGATTGCCATAATCTTCGTTAGTATTTTCATAGTAAAGAGGAAGTTTATTTCAGAATCTTGAATTATATACTAATATACTATATATTTTATATTATATTTCATTTATTATTTATTACTAAAGTCAGGAAGGTGCAACAAAGAACACATATATCTTACAAAGGTTTTATCCACCATTGGCCAGATACATTTTTGGTGTAGACTTTGATGCTATTTTAATGAATGTAGAGAAGTTTTAATGCCAACTCTATTTCTTCATTTCATTGGAAATTAAAGCACATGTTTTCTCCATTTCCCAAGATGGTGATGTTTTCAAAGCATGCCATCTATCTGCTTGTCAAATGTTAGAACTCAATGTGGCCCACGAATCAAAAAGTTTGCCCACCCCTGCTATAGAAGATAAAGTGACAGAACATTGGTAGACACATACATATAATGATGTATACATATATATTGATACATAATCACCTGCAGCACTTATCCCACCATCTGGAGAGTCACCTATTCCAGCACTGTAAGACAAATGCATAAAAAAAACAGTACTTAGTAAAACACATCCCTGCTAGCAGAAGGGAAGAACAGAAAAAAAAATAGAACAGTATACTGCAAATAATAGCTTGCTTCAGCAGCTTTCCAACTTACCACACAAGAACTGCTGAAACTGTTGTCTGTATCAACATTCACAAATACCTGTACATTAAGGAATACTGGAATTGCACTTCCTGATCAGGTCTTTTAATAACTATCATCCCGGGCATCTGCCTTCTTTACTCCACCATTGTTATGCTTCTGGACATAAGACCCTATCAGGCACTCCCTATAATGTTTGTGCAACAGATACAGAAAGATTTTCATTTCCCTGCTGCAACAGGTGGGAGACCTGCTATATAGGTTCATAGGTTCATAGGTGTGTACTAGGCTAATGGCCCTGGAGCCTTTACAAGCCTAGCCCATAGGATTACCCTGGCATTGTACCACACAACCTTAGTTCCTAGTGCCTCTGTTGAGTAAAGCCACTGGAGTGATCCCTGGGGTGAATTTTCTATTTCCCATCCACTCATCAAGATTTCTCTTGAAGAGGACAAGTAAGGTGCTCTGCTTGACATGTATGGGAAGTCTATTCCATAGCATGGGCAGTCTCTGGGTTATGAACCTGTCCCTCCAGCATGTTCTGTTGATTGTGGTAGTGAGGTTGAGGTCTCTGGAGCATGTGGTGTGGAGGGATTGTGATTTCTTTAGTGTAGCATTTCTAACAGAGCTGGGTCAGACATGGCTTTGTAAGTCAAGTGGAGATCACCTCTAAGTAGGTGATATGAGACAGAATAGTTGGAGTTTTTTGAGTCTGTCTATATAGGACAAGTGTTTAAGGCCTAGGATCCTCTTTGTGAGGTACTTTTGTGGTGTCTCCAGTTGCTGCAGGTGTCTAGTGAGGTACATGCCAAATGGAGCGTTGTACTCAATGATTGGCCTAATGAGGGAAGAGTAGATGGCGACAATGACCTCTTTCTTCCTGGATGCAAAACCCTTAGTAATGAGATGTGCCACATACATGGACTTTCTGACCACAGGGGCAACATGGTGGTCATAAGAGAGGTTGCTGTCAAACTGTGTTCCCAGATCTCTTATAATGCCTTCTGTGTTCAGTGGACTACCATCAATGTGGTAATTCAAGGGAACTGGGTTTTTCCCAAAGGGGATGAAGACACATTTTTTGGTATTGAGCTTAAGGCCATGGTTCTGACACCAGTCGTTGGTCTCATTGAGGCCTTTCTGTAGGATGCCAGCATCACTTGGGGAGTTAATAGCTCCCACCTTGCAATCATCTGTGAACTTTGTCAGGCAGAGTCCCTTCCTATTGGCCTGGACCTCAGAGAAGTAGGTACCAGACAAGAGAGGACCCAGGACCGAACCCTGTGGGACTCCACTTGTGACTGGTCGGCAGTCTGACTTGGAGTCAGCTACTTTCACACTGTGGGTTCTATCTGTGAGCCAGTTTGCAACCCACCTAGTGATATAGGGGTTGATGCCTAGCTTAGTAAGTTTGTCTATGATTCCTGAGTGGAGTATGGTATCAAAGGCTTTGGCCAGATCAGGGTAGGCTGTATGAACCACCTTGCCTTCATCTACAGCTCTGGTGACTGACTCAAAGAAGTCAACCAAGTTGAGCAGGCATGATCTACCCTTCACAAAACCAAACTGTGTATGATCCAGAGTTTGGAGATTCCCTATATCCTTGTTTATTAGGTCCATGATGATGCATTCCATAGCTTTACATATCAGACTCGTCAGGCTAATGGGGAGATAGTTCTCAGTGTCTGTAGTCACTCCTCCTTTGTGGAGAGTGATGACTGTAGCAGTGCGCCATTCGGTGGGACAAAGCTTGAGGTGAGGCTGTGATTGAACAGGGCACACAGGTGAGGTGCTAGTTCACTCTGTAGTTCATGTAGAACACAGCCAAGGATACTGTCAGGTCCCATAGAAGCTGTATTCTTGGCCTTGGACAGTGCTGTTTTAACCTGTGCAGCAGTAATACTGGATGCCTGGCAATCTACTGGTATTGTGATTGATCCTTTGGGGGGGTGTAAAGTTAGCACCGAATCTGTTTGCCAGTATATTTGTAATATCTGTTGGCTTAGTATAGGAGATACCATTGTGCAGTAGCTCAGAGCAAATCTAGGTATTGCCATGGTGATTCTTTACATAACTAGAAAATCTAGGTATTGCCATGGAGATTCTTTACATAACTATAGAAGGCCTTGTGGTTGTCTTTACTAGCTGCTGCAATTTTGTTTTCATAGCTAGCTTTAGAGGATTTGATGAGGGATTTGAACCTTTTGCTGAGGCTGATAAGGGACTCTTTCCAGTCTTGGGACTTCACCTTATTCCACATCCATTTCCTCCTTTTGTTGTAGAGTTTGTTTATGGCAGGGGACCGCCGGATTGGATTCCTTTTTTTGAGGAGAGCATCTTAGTTCTATTGGTTATGGCGAGATCCATGCATTTGTGTACGTGTTTGTAGAGTGCATTGGTGTATGATATGGCAGCAGTCATGCAACTATTCTCCATTTGCATGGGTGCCGTGAAGTTAGCCACCTCTGTTTTAAGGAGCCCAAAGTTAGCTTTGGAGAAGTTTTTCATGGTGGTTACCTTTGTTGGGGGGGGGGGGGGGATGTGGATTTCCAAGGTGATTAGCTTGTGATCGGATCTAACCAGGGAGGAGTTGACTATTGGTGTGGAGCAATGGTCGCCCATGTTAGTAATGACCAGGTCAAGGATGTTGCTACCTCTAGTGGGGGTAAGAACGAGTTGATCAAGAGCATTGGATATAATGAATTCCAGAAAGCGTTGGGCAAGTGTATTGGTACATGAGTAGTTTTCCCAGTTAATGGAGGGGTAGTTAAAGTCATGCAGTATCAGAGTGTTAGGTTGGACCGTTATATTCTCCAGGGTGCTTAGAAATGTGGAGTGTGAATCTTGGGACATGGCTGGGGACCTATAGTAGGCTACGACCGGAATTGCTGTCTTACCCAATGTTAGCTGCACCTGAAGTATCTCAGATGCGTTATGTTGGGCTACCAGTCTGGAGGTGTGCGCATCCTTTATGAATATGGAGACACCTCCACCTTTGGAGCTTCGGTCCAAGTTCTGGGGCGAAAGGTGTGGAATGAGTTGTAGCCTGGTAGTCCAGGGGTGCCTTCTGCTGCCTTGAACCAGGTCTCTGTTACAGCACAAATGTTGATGTTCTCCATTTTAAGGAGTACTTCGAGTGAGTGCATTTTGAGATTTAGACTTCTATCATTGAGCAGCATGACCCTCAAATTGCATTTGTATGTAGCTGTTACTGTGGTAATTTGGTCTTTGGAACACCACCTAAAAAGGCACTATAGGGGTGGCAAGAGCCTTGGCCAGTATCCAGAACCCCAGGGGTGACAGATGAAGGCCATCTCTGCAAAGCATCAAGGTCTATCAATCATGTCATCCCAGGCAGACAGATACTGGATCCCCTTAGAATGACACCAGAAACTTAGCCAATTGTTGAAATCAGTCATTTTCTGCTTATACTGTGGTATCATTCTGGGTGATGGTAGGATGCTGTTCAGGGCTAGGGTCATACCTGCTTGGGCTACATAATCTGAGAGCTCCTCCATGTCTCTTTTCATGTAGTCCAGGGAGGTACGTCTCAGGTCATTCACACCCACATGTACAATGACAGTCATATTTGTACCTGTTGTTGAGGGACCAGAGTGCGTGAGTTATGTGGTGGACCCTGGCGCCTGACAGGCAGCTGACTGTTACTTTCCCCTTATTCCACCTAGTGAGTGGGACATCAGTGTGCCTCACTATTGAGTCACCTATGACTAGTGTGTTGGGCATGCTGTTTTGCCTCAGAGGCTTTGATTGAGTGGCACACTGTTTAGGAGAATTATCCAATGGCTGAAGAGTCCATGTCCACTCTACATGTCAGAATGTCCAAAGTACAAAGTTGCACCTTAGAACACTATGTGGTACATAGCATTGAGCAGCATGGGTATGTAATACAATGAACCAGTACTGCAGACAGATGGCGCTATGAACTGCACAAAATACATAAATTAATGTACTGTATAGATGACTTCCTAGCCCCAGAATGAGCATGAATGAGCCTGGCATGTCTGATTGTGGTTCATGACGTATCTTATTATAGTATCAGTTCCAAAACTATCATTCTACACAATCTCATTAGCATGTCCACCATGGAATAAGGCCTGGTTTTGCATGACAAAAAACATGGTATCTATACTACTTGAGAATGAGCTATGATAAGAACTGAAGAAACTGAAATACAAAATTGGATAACGGTTTATATTGTCATATAAGTATACTGACATCAGAGAAGCCAACTGGTAAGGGACTGCAGGACTGCAAGATGCTCACAACGGTGGGAGGAAATCAGTAGGCTCAGATACTGGTAGTGGAAAGTGTGGAATAAAAGACAAAAAGTCAATGTCAGGTCACTGTCCTACTGATTTTTTTTGGAGGGGGGGTTCAGCCTGCCAGGCCACAGACTAAAAGGCCATGCCACGTTATTTACTGTTTTGCTGTGGGGGTTCCTATCCTGTTGAGGTACAGAAAATAAGGGACTGTCAGAGTATGGTCATGCTGTGGGGGGATGCTTACCCTGACATACTGTACCATCTCCACACATACCATCACATCTGGTAATATGAGTTCTCTTGCATAGGTCTTTCCCCACACATTGCTATCATGGTGCTACAAGATAGTGGGCAATATTGTCATGCACTTTGTTACTTCCAGTAAAGCATAAGGTGTGATGTTTGACAGCAATAGTTGCAAACATATTTGGGGCTTACCAGTGGCAAAGAGTGGTTTCAAAAAGGTGGAGGAGTTCCTGGTGTCCATATTGGTGGAGGAGGGGCAGATGAGACACCCATCAGACCTGACAGTACCTTGGATGTGGGAGCCTGACTGATTACAAATGAATGAGTGTCTGTGAGGACACACTAGGTTGGTACTATCATATTCCAGTACCACTGTCCAGTGTCTCACTATAGCACCCATTGTATTCAGCAGAATGCCTAAGAGAAACTGCCTACCAGGTACATTGGAGCTACATTCATGACAACATACAATACAAGGTATGCATGAGTATGTGACCAAATCATATTATCAACATGTAAATGTAGCTGTTCTGGGGGGAACATGTTGACAGATGTGTCACAGATATTTCAGCCTTACCACAGGTATATTATCTTTATGCTTTCATATGTTCCACTATTGAAAGGGCCAGCACAAATTATAGGTACATGCCAGACATCAGTAGGCTCACGATGGATGATGATGATGGTACCCTGCAAATGGCACAGTCCAGTGGCACTGTCAGCAGTGCTAATATTGGGGAGCATTCACACATCCACCGCTGCAGAGTTATAGGAGGAAGGGCAGGATGAACCTCTGGCACCCTCTGTGGTATGGTCATATTAGCCTCACAAAGGTGATACAGGAAGCACCATCACAGACGGTATCCGTGAGCCATATTTGCCTCTGAAGGGCATGCACTTAACATGGGGGAAAGATGTGAAGGTATCTGTTGCCACCTTGACTTCAGGATATTCCCTGAGCTGGATGTCACAGTCAGCATCAATCAGCAGGCCATGGAACAGACAGCTGCTGCACATATAATATGCCGGAGTTGCTGAGTGTACTGCATGGCCTATGCAGGAAACTGCAACCACTGCAGGAACTGTATGGCATCCTGTGTCACATACAGGAGGACATGGTATATAGAGACTTAGAACAGACACTGCTGCTGAGGTCACTGGTAGCCATGTCTCAGCCACTGGTGCCTTCCTGGAGACACTGGCAAACTCCCACCATGACTGTACAAGTGGTGAGATGCATGGTGCATGGTCACATGCTCAGCATATGCAGATGGCACACACACAAAAACACTGTCCATAGACTACATCCCTGTCCCTCTGGTCAAGGCTTCTTCCACTTCATAGATGGAGGTAATGCTATGTTAATCACTTGTGGTGCCATCTGAGACATGGAAGGAGATGATGCAACAATGCAAACACTGACTCCAAAGGCAGCCCCTAATGCATGCTGTCTTTCTTCTTTCTACTACAAATGCTATTCCTAGTATCACAGTATGAGTAAAGATCCTGTACACTGACAAATCTTGGTGATCAGAATAGCTGATCACCTTGGTTCTACTCACTAAATGTATGCATGTCTAAATCACTCTGCCATATTTGTTTTCATTATGTACATATGTGACAGTTGTCATTATAGTGTTAGCACTCATTTGCATGCTATGATATCATTAATGTACCTTGTATTTGATATCAAGCTCACACTACATGTGTCTGTATTGTCCTTTCTCTGTATGTCACATCTCATCACTGTATTTTGCATAATGATGTGCATTAATTGCTGCTAAATACCCCTCAAAGTCCTTATTATCAAAGCAGTTAACTAAAGTACTTCATGTTACTGAAGAAATAGTTACATTTGTTTTACATTTCTTAACTGAGTAAGTACTCTGGTCCAAGGACTCTTTTCAGGTATGACCTAGGCCTAGCACGTAAGTATAAACAAGACTGAGAAAGTTACAAGAATAATTGATAGAATAAACAGATTTGTTGTAAGTAAAATACAGTACACTGGTTGATAATAATTGTTAAAGTAGACAGATTTGTTGGAATCATTATACAGTAGACTGATAGATAATACCAATATGTATAAGCAACATATTGTAAATTATTACCTTCAAAGAAACTTAAGAATAAAATAACGGGTTCAGGCACCTAGGCAGCGAGACACATCCTGTGGTACCAAGTGATGTGCATGGACCACTACCCCTCACAGTGTCTAGGTAGGGACCTTAAATAATATTGAGCATGAATGCATGTATGGTACACTAGCATTATTTATTAAAGCTGTGAGCATGGCAGTGTGCACCTCTCTTTTTACAAGGAATTTTGCTAACAGCCATATTTCTCTCTGCAGCTGAATGTCACTTCAGCCATGTCCCCCCAGTCAAATGTATCACAGGGGAAGCCTACTGCTCTGTGCCCTAAAATAACACTTGCTAAAAGCAGATAATTTATTTGTAGAGAATGTTGTAATGAAACCAGGTTAGTCATCATCATTAACAACAACCCCCTTTTCCCCCATTTATTCTACATGGGGTCTGGGTGTTGTGTCAGTTGTAGCCAACTTTCAGTTTAGTACAATTTTCCTACCTTCCTCAACAGTCAGTCTTCTCTCACACAATCCATCCATCACTTTGCTAGATGTCCACATTTTCCTCTTGCCTTCTCCTTGCCTCTCCCAGATCTTCTTCACTAAATTGTCTTCTGCTTTCCTGCACATGCCTGAACAACTGTAAGCTGTTCTTTTTCGCCTCCTCTGTGATTGGAGCTACTTTTGATTCTGCTGTCCTGCCTTCATGTTTTCATTTGTCCCACAGTGTGCATTAAAGTACTTGTCTTGGGCACTTCTTCTCCATCAGCTCCAGCTTCCCCTACTGTTTTGCCTTCATTGCCCAGGTTACTGTACCATACAGCTGGTCACAGCACTTTTCTTCACCTCATTTTTCAACTTCTTTGGCATTCTTCTGTCATACATGATCCCTGACTGTGTGTCAGTTAGCTGCAGCCCCCCTGATTCTAGCTTTTTCCTCCTCATTCAGATTTACTTTCTCCTCAACAACCCCTCTAAGATACTTGAAGCTTTTAGCCTGTTCTGTTATTTACCTTCAATCTCAGTTTTCAACTGCTTCCAGTTTCTCCCATTTGCTGCCATGACAACTGTCTTGTCTGTGCTCAGTTTTGTCCCACATGCCATCAGGTTTGTATTCCATTTCCTTATCCTTGCTCAGTTTGCTTGTAATGCCACATCATCTACATACAGCAGCTTTGCTGATCTGTCCCCTCCAACCAGTTTGTTAATGTAGTCCATCCCCAGTGTGAACAGCAGTGTGCTCCAAGAGGAACTCTGATGCACCATGACTCTCAATGGAAACCCCTTTGTGAATCTAAACAACTTTTATACTTTTGTCACTGGGTCCTTGTTTATAGCCTGCTTTGAACCATTACAGGACTGCCCAAATCAATTTTCTTGGGACCTTACCATATGCTTTCTACACGTCTAGGAATACTCATTTGGATTCTTTCCTCATCTCTAGCTTCTTCTCCATTCCCTATCTCACTGTAAACAATTCATATGTTGTGCTGATCCAGACCTGAATCCAAATTGTTCATCTCCCATTTTACTTTCTACTACTCTGCATATTCATCTATCAATCACCCTCTACAGCACTTTCATGTAGTATGACAGGAGTTCAATACATCTCTACTGCCTATAATTGTGAATGCCCCCTTTATTACTGTACATTGGTATGAGAATGCTTATTCTCAAGTCATCTGGGATACCTCTTTTTCTCTATACTGTTGTGAATCCACTCCTAACTCACCTAGCACCTTAATCATATCTGCTATGACCTCATCTGAGATTCCTGCTTTCTCTGATTTAATTTTTCTTTGTGCTGTTCTTACTTTTCTAGGGTGGGCTGGTTTTCCTCTTTCATCACAGGATGTGTATGGGGCAGTGAAGCTTCCATGACATTTTCTTCATTGCTGAAACTGCTCTGTCCATCTGACTGTATTATTAGTCATATTGAAGAAAGTTTAAGGATTTCATATAGTTACTAAGAGTATATCTATAGCAATGAAAGAGATATGAAGAGGAAACTCTTCAGCCACATGCATATTAGTCCATGAACTGGTGTAGGTACCAAAAGAAGTACAAGCACTGATTCCAATTTTTATTTATTTGTTTTATAGGTTGGACCATTTTCAAATAGACTATTAAAACAATAACAAAAGTTACTGATTTTCCATCAAAAAAAAAAAGAAAGTAAAAAAAAAAAACCAGTCAAAACATTGACCTTTTCTAACATAGACCCAGCAGACTAAAATTTAGTGAGACTTAAGTTAAGTCCTAATCCATGTAAAATTAATGTTATCTACTATACCTATACAAAGGTTGATTTTTGTATTGGGTAAGTAGTAAACTTGAATGGGGGAAGATTTTTGGAGTCCAAGGGAAGAGGATTTCACATCCTAAAATGAAAAGGTCTTGAAGAACCATTCATATAAGTGCTGTCACCTGGGTTGAAGCAGATAAAAGCTGTGAGGACTCTCAAAGTGGGCTGAGTGAAGGGTTTGGGTCATATAAGGAACCAGGGTAAAGGTCAGTGTTTCTGTTGCAAAATGTTGGAGATGAAGGTAAGGCTGCATGCTAGATCAAAGGAAGTATTTCAACTTTTAGTATGCTGATGTGGTGGCATGCCGGCTTAGGAGACAGTCATGAATTAGAAAATCTTCTTTAAAGCCACTTGAAAGAGGTGACAATTTGAGGACACAGATAAGGTAGTACAAGGGTTGTCTGGAGTGATCCCTGGAGTGAATTATCTATTTCCCATCCACTCATCAAGATTTCTCTTGAAGAGGGCCAGTGAGGTGCTCTGCTTGACATGTATGGGAAGTCTATTCCATAGCATGGGCAGTCTCTGGGTTATGAACCTGTCCCTCCAGCATGTTCTGTTGATTGTGGCAGTGAAGTTGAGGTCTCTGGAGCATGTGGTGCAGAGGGATTGTGATTTCTTTAGCTGTAGCATTTCTAACAGAGCTGGGTCAGACATGGCTTTGTAAGTCAAGCGGAGATCGCCTCTAAGAGAATGCAGGACAAAGATGTACCAGTAGCTTTGAGGGATAAAGCCCACACCACAGTCAGGTAACCCAAGCCCAGTCAATGTCCTGAGCTTCTGCTGGAGCTGAGATGGGTAGGATGAAGGTGCCTAGCCTATGGGGGAGTGGAATAGATCAGGCCCATCAAATGCCACAAACCCTTAGAGAATGGGTGATGACAGAAAATCTGGCCCTGAAGTGGACATTTGGCCACCAAGCTTCAGACATAGCAGCCCTCAACATGTGTCCATGTAAGTGCACACTCACAGGAGGGAGGGAGGGAGGAAGGGCATTGCAGCTTCTCCAGTGAGAGAGATTATTATGTTTTATATCCACATTGCCACTATACTAGCAAGGGCACAAAGCACCCTCATGGCTGCCTGAATGATGATTCTTCCAGGTGATCATTGCCCCTCCCCCATACTAGGGATAACCCAGTACAAGGGGAACAAATGGGCTCTAGTTTCACTGGGGAAGCTTGAAGGTGGGACACTTTGTGATAGGTTCCCAACAGTGATGTAATGTTTGCTAAAGTTTAATCTATGTGGTGTTGATCCAGTTCAGCTCATAGTACTTTAACTTCTCCAAAATCTGAAGAGTAAGAATAAGAAGAAATTTTAGAAAAATTGCCTACTTCATTTCAAAAATTTTGCTTGCAGCTATGGCAGCAAAAGCTATAAGTGATGTTTTAAGGAACTTTGTGTTGCTGGATTGATAGCAGCAACAAATGAGCAGATAATGACTGGATTTGTTTTAAATACAGTACAGTACACTACAGTAACAAAAGAAGTGTACATCTTCTAGGACTAAGTTTTAAGAAAGTCACATTTCATAATGACACTTCTCTGTAGCGAAACTGCATGACACAGTTCACTTGCATTATGTGTTTCTTGTAAAGAAGTACAGTTTGAGATTAGCGAAATTGTATACTCCACATTTTTATAAGTTAGCAAAAACGAGAGGTTTCAATTAAATACTTGAGCTTGCTGGGAGGTTTTTGTTTTGTTTTTTATTTTTTTATTATGCTCTTGCCCTTTAGGGTAGGAAATGTTGTAGGAAATCAAAAACTGCTAGAAGTGTGATGGCCTTAATCTGCTTCACAGAGAAATGTACTCTGTTCATATTATTGTCATGATTCATTGGAGTTCATTCATGCTTGATATCAGGAAAGATGGTACGGTCAAAGTATCTTGAATGTTAATGATGAAGTGATATGGAATCCTCAAATAAATGTCAAAAGGCCAGCTTAGTGCAGACCAGAAGAGCTCCACTTAAGAAAAGTGGGCTGAGTTATTAACTGATCAAAGAGGAATCTGAAGAGAATGACCCAAGGATATACTTTCAGGTTGGTATGATATGATCATCCACTTCTAATGGAAGTAAAGACTTGGAAGGAAAAGAGGGGCAAATGGGACAGCTATGCAGCTGCAAAACCAGTTCCCATCCATCCTGGGTTAGCTCAATGGATGGACAGTTATAGGTTCCATTCCATGTGACAGCAGGAATTGCTTTCTTCATGAAACAAGAGGAGCATGGAAACTAAATCATGGCATCATCCAAGATCTGATCCATCTGTGAGCAGTTCCTCAAGTAGGACTTTTTCCTTCTCAATGAACAGTCAGCTGGCAAAATTATGCTGCAAGACGTCATGCAAGTAGGTCTGAAAGATAGATGCCTTTTTCTTTCCATGAACAGGAATATTCCTGTGTGCTTTTATACACTTTTCACTGACATTAAAGGAAATTCTGAAGATTCAGAAGAAATCATCAAAGATCACTGTGGTAACTCCCTTTTGGCCAAGGCAACAGTGGTTCTCCTTTCTTTTGGAAATGGTTAGTGGCAATTACCGCAGGTTTCCTCACAGACTGGATCTAGTCACACAAGAACAGAGAAGAAAGAAGTAATTGAGAATGTTTTTTTTTTTTCTTTTTGCAGTGTAATGAGCTGACAGACTTTAAAATTTCCATGCAGACTACTCTATCAGAAATACTGGATGAGCAAATTGGTGTAACTACGGAAATTATTTTTTTGATCTGTGATACAGAATCGCAATTGTCTAGACATAGTAAGGCCTTGCTGAGTTTAATTCTGGTGGCTGCAAAAAAAAATATTTACTAGAAAATGGAAATCAAAGTCTAAACTAACTGTACTAGAAGTAGTGAATATAGTAAAAAGAGACAAAACAACTGAAAGTGGGAGCTTTAGAAAAGGTATGAACAAACTACATGAAGACAAATGGGAATGGTGGGAACAATGCATGCAGAATAGTTTTCAAGGAGAGCTGTGGTTTAACGGAAGGCAGGAACTGAATGAGCTTTGGAATGTTTGACTGACAATGACTGGATAGATTATTAGTGATGTATAATGTTTGCAAATGAAAATAAGTTAATATGGTTTGTTTTCATTTACATAAATGTGTGATTGCCTATGTCATAAGTAATAATTTAATAAAGATGTTTCCTGATTTTTATTTTCTAAAACAAAGAACAGGGACATTTGTACATCACAACCTTGAATTACTTTAACTGACTGCCTGGATGATAAGGTCTTAGTACTGGGGACATTAATTTTGTGTTAGAGAAGCTAACACTTGCTACATATGAATCAGCTCATCTGGCTGACTTAAGGTTCTTAACATGGAAAACAGTTGTACTGCTTGCTCTGATCTCAGCAAGAAGAGTATCTGAGTTGTAAGCTCTTACTGTGGGTCAACCTTATTTCATTTTCCACAGAACTGGGTTTCCTTGAGAACTAATCCTTCTTTTATGCATAGAAGAGCATTCAAATGTACTTAAAGCCAAACTGTCCATCTCACTGTGTTCTTCCCTGAGCCCCAACATGACAGGCAAAGGATACTTTATACCTTTGATGTCCACAGACAGCTCAGGTACTATCTTGACATTATAAAATCTTTCAGAACTTCTGATTAGTTGTTCATTTCTTGTGAAGGTAAGATGAAGGAACAACGTATGTCAAAGCAGACTATTTCCAAATGGATATCTCAGGCTATTACCCATTATTCCCACTGCAACAAAGCTATTCCAGGCAGTGTCAAACCATATTCTACCATGCCTTGGTTTCATCTATGGCTTTTTAGGAAGGGTATATTAATAGAAGTATTCTAGAAGCAGCTACTTTGTCATCTGTACATACTTTTACAAAGCACAAAAAGCCAAATTCCTTCTCCAGGTCTAGGTCAGGTTTTATTAGAATCATTTGCCAGGGCTTCCTCCTCCCAGTTGTTCTAAGCTACGGTGATCTACCCATACAGCTTAGGCTACCACAGCAGTGATCAATATGGAGAATATAGTACAGTTGTGTAATTACATTTACCATGGCAGTAGATGTTCAGATGATCACTGTTGCAGTAGTCACTTCCTCCCTTGTTTTTGGTGTATTTTTTATGCCAGTGTGTGGGCATTTTTTTGTTATCCCTAGCAATGTCCTCTCAGAGCTCAACATCCCTTTCTCAGTTGGCATGAAACCTCTGAAGGTTTTGGTGCCCAAACCTGTCTTTTTAGCCAGCTCAGCTCAAGCTAATGGTTTGGGTGAGGGAAAGGTACCCTGAAGCTTTGCAGGATATAAAACATATAGCTTAGGTTACTGCAGCAGGGATCACTTGAACATCTACTGTTATAGTAAATTTACCTATACAATCATACTTTTCTACAGCCCAAAATGTATACATGTAAATTTGCATTTTATTTCAATATTATTTTCTACAGTTGAAGTACAAGTTGCACTGAAAATTCATAATGCCGATTGTGACTGTGCCTTTGTGTGTGTTCTTTTAATCAAACTCAGAAACCAGCATTTATTGTCCCCAACACACTAGGACATACCAGAGGAGGTATAAAATTGTATACATATCTGCAGAAACTGTATACAGAAAAAATGGATACAAAGAGAAATTCAAGCACCCCTGTTATTATTAAAAGCTTCATGCAAATAATTTTCAATAAGTTTAACAAAGGCTTCCAGCAGAGGGTGTGTGGTTGGCATATATAAGCTAGGTTTCTTAAACATGTTCATATTCACAGAATTCATACTGGTCGTGTCACCAAACTGTATCTTTAATGATACATTTCTTGCAAACATTTTAATGTCTAAAGCATTGTCAATCAAGTCACCGTGCTGTGTGAGTATAAAAGAGACCCCTACCCATGGTTATTGACAGAATTTATCCCAAAATTAGATGTGGTGACATTAGGAATCAAACTGAAACCAGGGAGGTTAGATGGATGATAAGACTGAGAGCTGATCAGGGTAGTGGGCTTAACGAGAAAGCCCCACTTAGACCCATTTTGAAGGGACTTAGTCTTAGGAGTTAAAGACTTTTTTTATATTTTTTGCTTATTTCTGTTTTTATATTTTTCTCTCTATGTGTTTGTTTTTTGACATTGATGCTTTTCTGCATGTTGAATTTCTCTTTGTATGCATTTTTTCTGTATGCATTTTCTGCAGATATGTATACAATTTTACACAAGCTGTGGTTTTATTATGTCTTCTCCTTTAACTGTGATCCTTAGCATGTGATTGGTTGCTTAGTAATTGGATTGCCTATAACTAAAGGTTGCTCTTCTCTCTGAGTATATGGTCTGATGAAGCAAAAGTGAAAGTGCTTACCTATTTTGTTTGGTAATAAAACAAGTTTTTATCTTCAGCTAGTGTGTTATTCCATTGGCCGTTTTGTTTTACATTTGGATTTTGCTTTTCCAATGGCATATTTATCCCAGTCTGTGCACATTCCATCAGTTAAAATGCAAAGTGTTTGATTGCTTTATGACTTCCTTGCAGCTACGCAGTTCTGAGCAAAGATATGAGAAATATGTATTTCTCACACAGAGATCTTAAAATTCTATTAGTTTCTGGTTTAGCCTGGGAACTGAAGTCAGGTGACATAAAACTGATGTCATCCAGGCTAATCCAGTAAAATGTGTGATATTAATTTAAGAAGTCTCTCAGAGAGAGACTATGCATTTTGTATTTTGTCTTGGACCTAGCAAGAACATCTACTCATCATCTGCATTTGCCTTGCTAATAGTAAGTAACTAGGGTACAGTAATTTGTTTTAGATATAGATAGGAATATAGTAAAGATTAGTTTAGATGTTTTCTGTATTTATATGAGACTGTCCTGCAATGTTGTTTTAAAATATTTCCTGTTATTCTGACTCTGAAGTAACTGTGTTTGTTATTGAGTATTGCTTTGTTCTTTTATTTATTATTAAATATATTTAAACCTATCTTTGTGGCTGATATTCATGAGACATATTTAAGCTCTTAGAGTACTTGCATATGTATTTGGTGACACTGTACAGGCCAATCCTACATAGCCTTGCAAGTCTTGATCACAACTACCATTTGGATTAATAGTAACAAGTATTTTTCTTCTGCATTTTCGACCTTTTGTGCCTTTCGACGACTGCTTCTGCCTATTTTATAGAGTTATTACCTGTTTTTCCTGTTTTTATAAGCTTGAATTGTTTGTTGCACTTCCTAGTTTAAGTTTGCTTAAAAGTTAAACTACAGGCTAATACACTCAAGTGTACTAGCTTTTGATAGCATTTAATCGAAAAGCATAGCATTTATTGTGTTTTCTGTCCTATCTGTGTAAAAAATTTGAAAAAAACAAAAAAATATTCTTGTTTTCCATACTTTCCTGAATAGTTTGTTCCAGTGATCAGATTTTGCTGATCCCTGGGCTTTGTCTTGGTTCCTGTACTTCTCCATTTTCCTTGTTTGGTCAGGGGGAAGTTTCTTTACTCACCAGTGAGAGTGGGGAGTACTGAGCTGCCTGTTTGTCCTCAGAGGAGTGGTTTAAGACAGTAACTTGTAGTTCATTGGCCATTTTGGGTCATTTCCTGCCTTTTCCAGCCCCCTGCTATAAAGCACGCTTTAGCGCGCTTTAGAGCGATTTAGCGTGGAGTTGCCACAGCAGCGCCACAGGAGCACACAAGAGCAGCGGAGGTTAATCAAGGTTAAACTATTCGGGCTACCTAAAGTTCACTCTTCATTTTTTCCCTTAGAACAGCTCTTCTTGAACTGTACTGCTAATCTAACCAGCCTATTGTCTAACTAAAAAGTTCAGTTCTACTTGATTCCTAAGTAGACTATTCTCTATCTGTAAAGCCTAGCACTTGCTCCTAAAGTACTTTTTACTCTGATATAGTACTTTTTATTATACATAGTACCCCACCAGCCTAAAAACACCACATCCCCCGAAGTCTTTTTCAAACTCATCTACATAAAGTTTTTGTCTATTCCTTCTAGCATGTCGAGGGATCAGTTGCTAGTGTCCTCTCCTGCTCAGCTGGTGAATCTGGGATTATTGAGGCAATGTTACAATTGCCTCATGTACACAGACTACCCTCTCCTTCTCCCACAAAACACAAATACATGCGAGAGATGCAACTATATAGCCAAACTGGAGGCTGAGCTCTCTCAACATAGGACTGGCAAGACCAGACAGGAGGAGAAGGTAACCACACACACCACAAACCCAGTCTCACATAGCACTATCACAACTTCAAATCATACACATAAACACACAAAGACATACTCAGAGGCTCTGATCAAAAATCTACCAAAACAGCAGAGGCCACCAAAGCAGACACCCAAACAACTGCCTCCACAGGGCACAGCACATGCAACACATAGACCACAGAGTCAGTGTGCCAAACAGTCACAGCCCTTAAGGCCAAACACAATGCCAGACACACTCGTCATAGGTGACTCCATAGTCAGACACACTGACGTCCCGCTCACCAGATTGAGTAAGGAGAAGGTCACAGTAAGCTGCCTATCGGGCGCTAGAATCTGCCACATAACGCAAGCACTCAGGTCACTCAACTGCAGGTACAAGTATGACTCAGTCATTGTCCATGCTGGTGTGAATGACCTGAGACGTACCTCCCTGGACTACATGAAAAGAGACATAGAGGAGCTCTCTGATTATGTAGCCCAGGCAGGTATGACCCTGACCTTGAGCAGTATCCTACCTTCACCAAGAATGATGCCACAATACAGAGACAAGATGATCAGCTTTAATAATTGGCTTAAACTATGGTGTCATTCAAAGGGGATCCAATGTCTGTCTGCCTGGGATGACATGCTGGATAAGCCACGCTGCTTCGCAAGGGATGGCTTGCACCTGTCACCCCTGGGCTTCCGGATTTTGGCAAAGGCTCTTGCCACCCCCATTGTGCCTTTTTTAGGCAAGGCTCAAATTCTAAACCTACCATCCTAGAACACAAAAAAGGAAAAACTAAGGGTAATGCTGCTCAATGCCAGAAGTCTCAACCTCAAGATGCACGCACTCAAAGCCCTTCTCAGTATGGAGAGCATCGATGTTTGTGCTTTGACTGAAACCTGGTTCAAGGCTCCTGAGAGCACCCCGGCACTATCAGGTTTTACCTCATATCATGCGTTCCGGCCCCAAAATCCGGACAACACCAAGAAAGGAGGGGGGGTGTCCATATTCATCAAGGACACCCTCACCTCAAGGTTGGTGGCAATGCACGATGCATCAGAGACCATCCAGGTGCAGTTAACCGGAGGCAAGACTGCTCTGCAGTTTGTAGCATGTTACAGGCCACCCTCTCAAACTCAGGAACCTCACACAGCTTTCCTGAAAACACTGGAGGGGATAAATGTATCTCCAAACACCATCATACTGGGTGATTTCAACTATCCAAATATAGACTGGGATCACTACTCAAGCTCCAACACTCTAGCCCAAAGGTTCCTAGAGTTCATAAACTCAAATGCCATGGAACGACTAGTCACCATCTCCACAAGAAGAGAAAACATACTAGATCTCATCATCACGAACATGGGGTCACAATGTTCAACACCAGAAGTATACCCATCATTGGTGAGATCAGATCATAAACTAATCTCACTGGAAGTCCACATCCCGCCCCCACCCCAGATAAAAAATACCACAGTGAAGAACTTCTCAAAAGCTGACTTCACACTTCTAAAGACTGGTGTGGTCTCTTTCAAGGCCCCCGAGCCAGCGGAAACCATTACTCAAACCTCTGAATCACTTACAAATGCCTTCTACCAGCACCTCCAGGACTGTATGGATCAGGCAATCCCAAACAAAACAAAGACTCTTTGTACCAAAGGCAAGCGTCCAGTCTGGTGGACCCCAGCCATAAACAAGCTCTACAACAAAAGGAGGAAGCTACTACAAGATAGAGCAAAATCCGTAAAAGGGAAGACACCCTTGATCATTATAAGTAAAAAACTGAGCTCTCTCATAAAATCATCCAAGGCAAATTTTGAGAGAAAAATCGCTAAGGACTCAAAAGACAATCATAAGGCCTTTTTTAGCTATGTTAGAAACCTGGGAGGAAACTCCCAGATATGCTCGGAATTAGTTCAAAATGATGTAAAAATCACTGAACCTACAGACATTGCCAACATACTGGCTGACAGGTTCAGTGCAAATTCCCCCCCCCCCCAAAAGGAGAGATATCTATACCAGAGGATTGTAGCCCCCAAACATCTCAAATGCTCAGGTGAGAACTGCTCTCTCCAAGGCAAAAAACACAGCATCCATGGGACCAGATGGTGTCCCCGGTTGTGTGCTCCACGAACTCAATGAGGAATTAAACCCGCAGTTAGGGCAGCTGTTTAATCTTAGCCTCACCTCAGGATACGTACCCAAGGAGTGGCGTACGGCAACAGTGGTCCCACTTCACAAAGGAGGTGCCTCCACCGACCGGAAACTACCGTCCCATCAGCTTGACAAGCCTGGTCTGCAAAGCTATGGAGAGGATCATAATGGAACTCATAAATAAAGACATAGGGGGCTTGCAGACTTTGGATCCAACCCAGTTTGGCTTTGTCAAGGGCAGATCATGCCTTTTAAACTTGGTTGACTTTTTTGAAACAGTCACCAAGGCCATTGACGAGGGCAAGGCAGTCCACACAGCCTACCTTGACCTGGCAAAGGCTTTCGACACAATACCCCACTCGGGTATCATTGAAAAACTCACCAGCTTAAATGTAAACCCATACATCACAAGATGGGTTGCAAACTGGCTAAGCAACAGAACCCACAGGGTCAGAGTTGCTGGCGCCATGTCAGACTCCAAGCCTGTCACAAGTGGTGTCCCACAGGGCTCAGTCCTGGGCCCACTTTTGTTCGGCATCTACTTTTCAGAAGTACAAGCAAACACAGGAGGATTATGGCTGACAAAGTTTGCAGATGACTGCAAACTGGGCACCATAGTTGAAAACCCATCTGACACAGACATCCTTCAGAAGGGTCTCATAGAAATGGATAACTGGTGCCAGAGCCATGGCCTAAAGTTAAACGCCAAAAAATGCATAGTCATACCCTTCGGGAAAAACAAGGTTACCCCTAGCTACCATATAGGTGGCAATCCACTAAGCACAGAAGAGGTTATCAGGGATCTGGGGACCCAGGTTGACAGTAACCTTTCGTTTGACACTCACGCTGCCAAAGTAGTTAGGAAGACCTTCTACATTGCCCACCTGATCATGAAGGGATTCACATCTAGATCAAGGGAGGTCATCGTTCCCCTGTACTCGTCACTCATCAGACCAATGATTGAGTACAATGCCCCATTCGGAATGTATCTGACCCGACACCTGCAGCAATTGGAAAGGCCCCAAAAGTTCCTCACCAAAAGGATAAAGGGTCTCAAAAATATGTCTTATGCTGCCCGACTGAAGGAACTCCAGCTCTATTCAGTCGCTTACCGTCTGCTCAGAGGTGACCTGTGCCTGACATACAAGGCCATGTCCAACCCGGAATTAATGAACATGCTTCACCTCAAAAGATCTAAATCCATCAGAACTACAAGGGCAAGAGACTTAAACCTCAACACAGCTATTAATAGGACGTGCTGGAGGGACATATTCATCACCCAGAGACTCCCTATGCTGTGGAACAAAATCCCGGTACATGTGAGGCAGAGCACCACGCTGGCTTTGTTCAAGAGAAATCTTGATCAATGGATGGGAGATCGCAGGTATAACCCAGGGATAACCTCAGTGCCACTGCTTGACAGAGGCACAGCAAAATAATGGGCATAGTATCCTTCAAACTAAAGGGGTGGCGAAAGCCACAAAACTCTGGGCTAGGCTTATAAATGTCCTAGGGCAGATAGCCTAGTATGAACCTATGAACCTATGAACCTATGAACCTAATCACACAGTAGGATTGGGCACCCTTTGTAAGGGCCTTATAGTAGCTGATAAGTAGGGGTTGGTGGCAGTGATAACTTCCTTATAGTCTAGGCAGAAGGGGGCATAGCTAGTAAACCTGTGACAGCCTTTCTCAGGAGCGTCTCTGTGTTTGTATATAAATAAAATCTCAAAGTGTGCATGTGTCAGCTACTTAGGCAGGGAAGCAAAGCATTGGTTCGACAGAGAGGGTACTGGAGGTCTTGTTTTGACCCCCTCATCTGAGATCTTAACCCTATAGCTGTGCCAGTGGGGAGTCTTACTGGGGATCTGGAGAAAGAGGGAGAAATCAGAGCCCCAGACTGACTGTAGTCTCTGTGTGCTCTTAAGGGAAATTGTACTTTACTATGTGTGTACTTGTCATACTCCCAATGTGTACGTCCCTCACTGTTGCCAGGGGTGAGGATTGAGAATGGGAGGGTGGCCTAATGGTTAAGGTATTTGCCTTACAAACACAGGGTGCAGGCTTTGAGTCTCACAAGCATAATTGGCTGGGCTTAAAATGGCTCGCAAGGGCAGTTAGCTTAGTACTAATCTATGATTACTGGGCCAGTGCAGGGGTGTCACACATACCGCTCAACCTCTTAGTGCAAGAAATGCATTCAAAGCCTGACAAAATCGGGGACAAAGGCCCACAAATAGGGTCATATCTTAAATACTGCTCTCAAAAAATGTACACAGTTGCTAAAATAACAGAGGGTGTGTTTCAACAGACAATTTTCTAAAGGATTTGAAGTCGGACACTCAAATGTATGCCAGGATTTAGTGGCTTCATTCCAAAGTTCATCCAAGTGATTTGCCAAATTTTATGAGGAACAGACCATGAGCCAAAACTCTGCACATTCTGTGAAACTCTGGACAGCTGAGAGGTATAGTCTGTAACACACACAATCCCAGACTGGAATACAGGTACGTGTGGCCTGGAGTCTCTGTATAAGTACTGACAGTCACACTGGGCATGCCCAAATACTTAGTTAAAATGAGCGCAATTCTGTTACCCCATCAGCAGACTGACCTGTTATGTAAAGGTATGTCTATGCATACAGACATATACATATACATATCCATCTGTCACTATGTCTGTCACTATCACTATGTAGTGTAAAATAGATATATACTGATATATATAGCTATATATATATATATATATATATATATATATATATATATATATATATATATATATATCACATTGAAACATAAACTCTCCCCATATATCTACATAACACATATACATATCATAGACACACTCAGCTATATTTATATATACATCACTGTTAATTACAGACATATGTGTGTGGATATCTGTATAGTCCTTCATACCCTGATAATGGTGAGTAAATCTGCACTATCACACATCCAAACTGTTCCTCAAAGGATCCAAACTAAGTGTGCAATAGTACATAATCCAATTACCTACAGACCCCTGTGCCTGCTGGATGTCACCACATAGAGAGATGCAAGTGAGCAGGTGGTGTAATGTATAATGTTGTCAATGGATGAATTGACAGGGCACATTGTTCTTCCCCACAGGTTTGCCCATCTAACTGCAAGCAGCCACATATGGCCATACTGGTAAATGTACACACATAGGATAATAACAGTTATTTCACTGCTAGGATACTAGATGCAGATAACAGTATGAAGCAATATCACTCTGCAGACCACAGATGCTGTTCAAAACAAGCCTAGTTTGTGTAATGCACAAGTACTGGCTGACAATCACATATACTACAGTCATTCAACCTATGGCATGTGCAATACGAACTGTGATCTATAGTGAATACAACTAGATAGGCGGGGGTTCTAATCTCACTGCCGGGTATGTGGAGTGTGTGTCCCAATGACATAAATATGATCATCTTGGTAACACAGAAATAGGTATGGTTTTGCAGTATTTTATTTGTGGTGTGTGATGTGGACCCCCAGTGGACTGACCACAACAAGGTCTGCTGATGTCATCAAGCATTGTGTGTCCTGAACTGATAGTACTAGCAGACATGTGTCGTGTAGCGTGCATCATGTACTGTAATCTGTAGTGTGTACCATTACATAGGTAAGTGTTTTCATCTGCATACAGCCAACTTGCACTATATGTGTGCCTTGGCATACCCTGTATGCAGTGATTGGAAGTGGTTCTATCCTCAATGTAGCCATGGTTATGTGTGAGTCTGTTAGAGCATTTTACATCATGTTATGGAACCATAGGATGTTTGAACATCACCAGCATAATGGCCATACAGCCCTCACAATCATAGACATCTTTATACCTATAGTTACAGGATCAGCACATATTGCCTCACTCCATGAGGGACACAGGGAGATGCCCTGAGTTGAGATAATGGTTGCCCAGCCATTCATACAGATGACATGTGGTGAGGTGCACTGAGGTGCTCTGTGTCCCATTAGACAGGGTTCTGTTTCAATGGTGTGTTTAACTCTGCTAGACAAATCTCTCCCACAAGCATGTAGTACCAATGTCACATAAGAGAGTAATGTCCTTACAGTGGGTTATCCATCTACTATGCCTTTTACAGATAGGCAGCATATGCAATAAAGCAGGGCCACACATTTCCCTGTATGCAAGGCACAGAACACCTCTGCATAGTCTATATGCCACAGGTGACAATGACACTCGTGGACTATCCACACTGAACACATACTGGAGATGTGAAGTGACCTTGTGAGGGAC
Organism: Protopterus annectens; assembly: GCF_019279795.1. Taxonomy (NCBI): domain Eukaryota; kingdom Metazoa; phylum Chordata; order Ceratodontiformes; family Protopteridae; genus Protopterus; species Protopterus annectens. Next base: position 1,477,121,318 of record NC_056729.1, read on the forward strand.
CATACTGGTGTGTGCAATTGCCAGTACTGCTTGGAAAGATATATCACCAAATGGCCATTGCACTCAGATATTTGCATGCAGAGGGAAGAATACTTGGAGTTTATGAGCATGTCACATTACAGGTGACTGTGACCTCAGCTATGCCATATGATTTCTGCCATACCACTGAAAAGATAGTGTTATCTGAGACACATTAAATATAAACCTGTGTGGCCAGGTCTGTGTGCCCAGTTCATTCACCCCTGACTATGTACATCCCATGTTGCGACTGATGTGCTACTTACAAGGTACCTAGATCTAGCTGATAGAACTGACACTACATATATATATATTTGCATAAAGTTAATGGCCATTACAATGTCAACAGGCATGTGTTCACAATATCCTCTTACAAGGATAGCGACATACCACAGAGACTCTATGAGTGCTCACAATTTGGAGGCATCAGCCAACATTGTTAGCCACAGTCAGTAGGCATGTATATTGGGGTTGAATGGATTCCAAGCAGTAGGGGACTCAGGACCATACCCTGTTAAACACTGCTGCTGATAGATCAACTATTGGAGGTGGATGTCCCCATGTTGCATGTGTGTGCCATCAATGGGCCACTTAGTGGCCCCTACAATGATAGGATGTCTAGGTGGGTGCTTTGTAAATGTTGCTGGGGATATAGTCAGATGGCTTGGATGAGTCTAGGGGGTTATATGCCTGATGTACCCTTACCCAGGTCCATGGTCACTGCCTCGGAAATGTCCACCACGTGTAACAGTCATGCTCCCCCTGTCACATATCCAAACTGTGTACAGTCAACTCTGTGTAGAACACATATATGTGTGCTGATCAGCTCCATGATGATTGTCCCTATGGGCATACAGATATAGATACTTAGACAAAGCGGTCTATAGTTATGTTGGTCAGTGGATGTGCAAGGTACAGGTTAGCTATGAGTACGCCTCTGTGCAAGGGTATAACAGCTGCCATTGTCTACTGAGCTAGTGTGTAGCCAGTGGTGTCAGTATGATTGTAAGGTTTTCCCAGTGGTGTTAGTAATCCTTGTCAGATCACATATGGGATGTAGCCTGGAATATTAGCATGTGCAATAGATGCTGTGTATCCTCCACTGAGAGGCCAGTTACAAACTGCTCTGTAAATATGGAAGTTATGGGACAGGTTGTAGGAATGTCATATGTCACATGCTGGGGACAAGGGAGTGTAGTTGACTTAGACGCTGTGGGTATACAGGTCAGGTATGAGTCCAGACCCTTCATATCTGGCATCATGATGTATGAGGTCATTGACAATCTGGGCCTGTCCTTTGAGATCACACATGTAAGTACACTGTGTGTTGTGGTTCTGCTCTGTGTGGGTGACTACTCGTGTCACTTACTGTGCATAGTCAGCATCACAACAACGGTATGTGCTTCTTTTAGCTGAGGAGGTATTGCCTCCATGTAAAGGGGGACACCCTCATCCAAACTGTCACACAGCACTGTCCACATGTTACTGTACAGCCTGCTAATGGCAGTTGTCTACCAGTCAGGTTTGTTGAGACATGATGAGCCTATGTCCCTCCTGTCACATATAGTAGAGTTCATGCTGTTGTAATGCTGCTGACATAATGCATGGGTGTAGAGCTCTGAATACTTGCCTTTCCCATCTGAAGAGGGGGGGTGCAGTCACACTATGTCATCCATCCCACAGGAGGTGATAAATGGCTGTCTTGACATATATGTCTGTACTGTCTTGCAGGGGGGGGTATGTGCCGGTAGTTCTAAGGAGACTGATCTCTGGCCAGATCCCACCAGTGAGAACTTCACATTGGGGGCTGTACTGGTCAGCCATATTGGTAAACACATGATGCACTATGTTGGTTTTCTGTGCGGGGATGTCAGAGCAGTGCTGCAGGGCATTGTAGGTAAGGACCTGGACCATTCTTTGGGTAACTGAGCTGCATTATGACTAAGCAACACAGTGTGTACATATTACACGTCCCTAACATGTTTGTCTGTGCTCTGTACAGACACCTTGCATGACTCTCTTCCTGCAACATGGAAGTAACTGCAACACTTACTTGCATGGAGGGCAACTAGCAGGTAGTGCCAAGTGGTGTCCCCAGATCTCTGAGTTATTTCACCTGAAATGCCCTGATAGCAGTTAGCAATGATATAAGCACTGACAATGTTGTACACCTAGTGGCACTGGACCAAACACTGTTACATTTGCTTAAGGCCAGATCATGCCTAACAGCTGTAACCGGTGGACCCCATTGAGTGTTACACTACACAATGGATGTCAGACATATGTCTCACTCCACCAACCATGCCCTGACAAGATGTATGACAATATTAGGCCAGCAGGCCTTGCTGGAAACTGTGTACATCATATACAGAGTGTTATGCCAGCTGGTGGATAGGCAAGTGTCTGACAGTCATACTCTGGGAAGATAGCAATGCGAGACCTGCACTGCAATGATGCCAGTCACCAGTGGAGTTCACCATCCTCCATTATTGGTGTACCCCATCTACCTATTTCCTCTCTGCAGTCACAGTCAGTGCCAGTGACCTCTGACTGAGTACATTAGCAGGTGATTGTGACAGCTCCCAATCTGCAGACTCCCACACACAACCATCAGATATCCAGCATGGCCTAAGACACAGTCAGTTGTACTTTGAGCCACTGACAAAGATTAACTGCCAATGACTGCACAATACTATCCTGTGAGACATCATCCACCCCTGAAACTGTAGTGTCTGCACACTGCAAACAGTTGAGCCATTACACATGGAGTTATAGACACAGAGAGTAGTGTAGCCTTTGACTCTCACTGGTTAGTAAGATGTGTGGATGCATTCACCCATGCACTTATATTGCTGTATCTTGCTGAAAACATATTTCTGCTGTGCTGACATGCCATTCTGTGCTGCTTCATTGCCACTGTGTAGCCATAGATTATCCCAACAGACCCCTGAAAGAAAAACATAAACAGGTGCATGACACACCTGTCATCATGTAAGTATACAACCATTACAACATCATACAACATAAAGTACACCAAAGTATGTGGTGCACTTGTGACAAATACCAGCAGTATACGGTATCGGTCATTAACTACTACAAGTGGCATGACAAAACATCACTGCTTTCCATAAGTACATGTTAATATAGTCACCCTGTGCATCAGATACATAGCTTCATTTCCCTGCATCAATGGAGAGGATGACAGGGATGTGGCACAGGTATTATCACTTGCACAGGGTATTGTATGGGGGTGTAGGAGGCCTAGGCTGACTCAAATGGGTTGACAGCGTGTGTGTGAGTCAGGAAGGGAACCAGGTAAGATGGACCATGGAAAGGTGCTGTGTGTGTCTGTAGTTGACCTGCATTTGACAGTGGTGTGAGTGTATGCTTGTACACAGTCAAGCTCAGTGCTAACCCCGCATGTGGGGGGTCACTTCTTTGGCTCTGCTCGACAGTGGCACAGGAAGATAATTTTCTTGGGTGGCAAAAGCCAGGGTACCTTTGGCTAGGCTTATATAGGCCCTAGGGCCAGTAGCCTAGTACCTACCTATGAACCTATGTGTGTATGTTGGACAGCTTTGGACCGTGCATGGTAGACTGGACAGTTCACTGTCTCAGCCCCACACATGGTAAATGGCTCTGCCAGAAGTTGCACTTGCACCTCCATGCCCCAGGTCAGAAGTGGTGCTAGTAACTGACAGTGACTGCTGTCTGTTGGGACCTTGTCCCCCAAGGGAATACCCAGGACCATGGGCCAATGACCTGCCACATCATGGTGTGGACAGCACATTCCCTTCTGTAGCGCTAGATGTACTGCCACTTTGGGAGCATGATTGTGCACGGCCAAGTGGAGTCTCAGCAGATGGGGTTGCTGACCTACATCCACCAGTCCAATGCTCAACTCCAACCACACATTCCAGCACAGACAATGTGTGGTCCAAGACAGACACTGTCTCAGTCCACCTTCTGTCTGCTGCAATCCAGGGTGTCCCCAATGCGGTGAAGTTGGCCCCAGATGTCAGACTGTGCTGCATCCATAAGCCTAAGCATATGTCTGGTGTTCCATTCAGAACATGCCTGTGCCTCCATGATGGCCCAAAACATGTGCCGAGTAACCTGTGATATGTCACCTGCAACAGGTGGTGGATGGACAACAGGCAGTCCTACAAGTACCTCTGTCAATCTGCCTGTGTGGGACCTCTCAAGCTCTCTGGCTATGGCCAGTATCTACACTCAGTGGAGTTATAGTTCCCACACTTTCCTGTTCAGTGTTGCCACCCTCTAACTGTCCAATATCTGTGGCCTCCAGGGACAGGTTATGTGTGGGCATAGTGACTGTGTGCAGTGACAATGAAGGCAGAAGAGGGATGTCTGCCTCTGGGACAGATTCAGCCCCCAACACCCCCATCTGTGCCTCCCAGTGGCCACCATCATCATCAGAGTCCGAAGAGACACTGACATCAGGTTGTGTAGAGGACAGAGACCAACCCCCCCACAGTCACCTGTGGTAAGAAATAAAAAAGTGGTACATGAATACCTGCATTATTGTGTACACAAATATCCACCAATACTCATAATAACAAAGACCCACAACTAAATTAGCAATCAAATGCTTCCTCTCCACTTTCATCCAAAATAGACTTCCTCAGAACAAAATAAACATTCATCTCAAGACCTTTATAACAATTGCTTCAAGTAAATCATAGGTTCATAGGTAGGTACTAGGCTATCGGCCCTGGGGCCTATACAAGCCCAGCCAAAAAGGTACCCTGGCTTTTGCCACCCAAGAAAATTATTTTCCTGTGCCACTGTTGAGCAGAGCCACAGAGGTGATCCCAGGGGTGAATTTCCTATTTCCCATTAAATCATCAAGATTTCTCTTGAAGAGTGCTAATGAGGAGCTTTGTTTGATATAGATAGGTAGTTTATTCCAGAGTATGGGAAGTCTCTGGGACAGGAATCTATCCCTCCAGTATGTTCTGTTTATTGTAGTGACAAGGTTTAGGTCCCTAGAGCGTCAAGCTCGGAGGGATTGGGATTTCTTTAAGTGGAGCATGTCCAACAGCTCTGGGTTTGACATAGCTTTGTATGTAAGGCAGAGATCACCTCTGAGTAGGCGATATACGATGGAGTAAAGCTGGAGTTTTGAGACAGCCTGCATAGGGCATCTGTTTGAGACCGGTAATCCTATTTGTGAGGTATTTCTGCGGCCTTTCCAGTTGTTGTAGATGTCTTGTGAGTTACATACCAAAAGGGGCATTATAATGGGTCTAATGAGTGATGAGTAGAGGGGAACAATGACCTCTTATTCTGGATGAGAAACCTTTTGTGATAAGGTGTGCCACATAGAAGGATTTCCTGACTACTGTGGCGATGTGATTATCAAAGGAGAGACTACTGTCCACCTGTGTCCCAAGGTATCTTATCTCACTTTCAGTGTTAAGTATACTACTGCCTATGTTGTAGTTCATGGGTACAGAGTTTTTACCAAAGGGGATGACAATGCACTTTTTGGCACTGAGCTTGAGGCCATGGCTTTGACACCAGGCATCTGTCTCAGTGAGGCCCTTTTGTAGGAGGTCCACATCATTAGGAGTTTCGATTATGGCTCCTAGTTTGCAGTCATCTGCAGACTTCATTAGCCAAAGACCTTCTGTGTTAGTCTGTACTTCAGAGAAGTAGATACCAAACAGGAGAGGACCCAGGACTGAACTCTATGGTACTCCACTTGTCACTGGTTTGAAGTCGGATTTGGAGTCTGCTACTTTCACAATGTGGGTTCTGTCACTGAGCCAGCTGGCAACCCATCTTGTGACAGGGATTTACACCTAGTTTAGTGAGTTTATCTATAATTCCAGAGTGGGGGATGGTGTTGAAAGCCTTGGTAAAGGTCTAGATAGGCTGTGTGAACCACCTTACCCTTGTCTATGGCTTTGTTGACTGCTTCAAAAAAGTCTATCAGGTTTAGGAGACATGATCTGCCTTTTACAAACCCGAACTGGGTGGGGTCCGGAGTTTGGAGATTACCAATGTCTTTGTTTATAAGTTCTATGATGATACGTTCCAGGGCCTTGCAGAGCAGGCTTGTCAGGCTAATGGGGCAGTAGTTCCCAGGGTCCATGGTGGCTCCCCACTTGTGGAGTCGGATAACCGTTGCTGTGCATCATTCAGCAGGCACAAAGCCTGAGGTGAGGCTATGATTGAACATGGTACTTAGGTGGGGTGCCAGTTCGTTCTGTAGTTCATGTAGAACGCAGTCCCATGGATGCTTTGTTCTTGGCTTTGGAGAGTGTGGTTTTTACCTGTTCAACCGTGATTACAGGAACTTTGCATTCTTCCAGTATAGAGATGGGATCTTTAGGGGGTGAGAGGGGGGTAAAGTTAGCACTGAACCTATCTGCCAGGATGTTGGCAATATCAGTTGGGTCTGTATATTTAGTGCCATTGTGCTGTAACTCAGAGCAGATCTGAGTGTTGCCATTGAGATTCTTGACATAGCTATAGAATGCTTTGTGGTTGTCTTTAGAATCAGTGGTGATTTTGTTTTTGTAACTAGCTTTGGAGGATTTTATCAGGGATCGCAGCTTCTTACTGAGGCTGACCAGGGAGCTCCTCCACTCGTGGGATTTTACTCTCTTTTGCAACAGTTTCTTCCTTCTGTTTTACAGTTTGTTTATGGCAGGGGACCACCAGATTGGCTTCCTTTTTTTGGAGGATAGCATCTTGGTTCTGTTTGGGATAGCACGATCCATGCACTCATGTAAGTGCTTATAAAGTGCAATTGTGTAGGATTCAGTAGTCGTAACTGTATTGTCCATCTGCATGGGTGTCATGAAGTTCACCACTTCTGTCTTAAGCATGAAGTTGGCTTTGGAGAAAATTTTTACCATGGTTTCCTTAATGGGGGGGTGGGGGTGGGATGTGGCTATCTAGGGTAATTAGCTTATGGTCGGATCGGACCAATGAGGCATTGACTTCAGGTGTGGAACACCGGTCACTCATGTTGGTAATGACTTGATCTAGGATATTGTTGCCCCTGGTCGGGGTGTGGACAAGTTGATCCAGGGCATTGGAGTTTATGAATTCCAGAAAGCATTGAGCGAAGGAGCTGGTAGTTTTCCCAGTTCATGGTGGGGCAATTGAAATCGCCCATTATTCAGGTGTTTGGTTGAACCCTAATATTTTCCAGTACATCAAGAAAAGAGGAGTGGGAATCCTGGGGTATGGTGGGTGATCTGTAGCAAGCTAGAATTTGGATTGCAGTTTTTCCCAGAGTTAGTTGCACTTGGATAACCTTGGCTGCATTATGCTGAGCAACTAGCCTGGAGGTGTGGATATCCTTAATGAATATGGACACACCTCCGCCTTTGGTGTTCCGGTCCAGGTTACATGGCCGAAAAGTGTGGTATGAGTTATAGCCTGGTAGTGCAGGGGTGCTCTCTGGAGCCTTGAACCAGGTCTCAGTCACTGCACAGATATCAATGTTCTCCATTTTAAGGAGTGCCTCGAGTGAGTGCATTTTGAGATTTAGACTTCTAGCATTGAGTAGCATCACCCTCAGTTTTTGCTTGCCTGTTCCTGTTATGGTGGTGAATTTGTCATCTGAACCTTGCCTAAAAAAGGCACTATAGGGGTGGCAAGAACCTTAGCCAGTATCTGGAATTCCAGGGGTGACAGGTGCAGGCCATCTCTGGCAAAGCATCGTGATCTGTCGACCAAGTCATCCCAGGCAGACTGATACTGGATCCCTTTAGAATGGCACCAGAAGCTTAGCCAATTGTTGAAGTCAATAATTTTGTCCTTGTACTGCGGCATCATTCTGGATGATGGCAGAATGCTACTCAGGGCTAGGGTCATACCTGCCTGGGCTCTTCCATGTCTCTTTTCTTGTAGTCCAGGGAGGTACGTCTCAAGTCATTCACACCAACATGGACAATGACAGAGTCATATTTGTACTTTTTGTGGAGTGACCTGAGTGCATGGGTTATGTGGCGGATCCTGGAACCTGACAGGCAGCTGACAGTAACCTTCTCCTTGTTTAGCCTGGTGAGTGGGACATCAGTGTGCCTGACTATAGAGTCACCTATGACTAGTGTGTTGGGTATGTTGTTTTGCCTTATTGGCTGTGGTTGAGTGGCACATTGAGTCTGCAGGCTGTGTCATTTGGGTTGTGTTGGGAGGTGGAGGTTGCTTGCATATCTGCTTTGGAGGTCTCTGTTGCTTGAGCAGATTATTATTAAGAGCCTCCACGGATGTTTTTGTGTTTCTATGTGTGGATTTTGGTGGTGTAGATTTAGTGTGACTATGTGATGAGTGTGGTGCAAGTGTTTACCTTCTCCTCTTGGCTGTCAAGTTCAGCCTTGATTGGAGAGAGCTTTACTTCCAGTTTGGCTAGATAAGTGCATCTCTCACAGGTTGTAGTGTTGGGTGGTAGGAGGAGAGGGTTGTCTGTGTACATGAAGCAATTTCTACATTGCCCCAAGATGCCCAGATTCATCAGATAGACAGGAGAGAACACCGGGAGCTGACCCTTGGACATGCCTGAATAAAAAAACTAAACTATTTTCCTCTGGATAAGTGGTGAAAGTGAGTACAAGAGCTGTTTTTCTCTAAGCAAGTGAGGAAAGTAAGTACCAAAACTGTTTTCCTCTAGGTAATGAAGGAAGGTTGAGTGCTGTAGTAATTAGTAGGTTATTTAGTGCTTACAAGTTCTGAACAAGTGCTGATCACGAATAAGCAAATTCAAGTGCTAAAACTAAGAATCTGTATCTGGACTAAACAAGTTACAGGAAAGGGGGGAAACAAGTGCAAATGTGGGCTTTTAAATCAGAAAGTTGAAAGAGATGGAAAAACTGCCCAAATAGCCAATAACTACAATTTCTGGGCCAGAACCACTCCTTATGTGGTAGATAGGTTAGCTAGTGCTTACCACTCCCACTGATAAGCTAGAAGGCTTCCCTCCAACACAGAAAGCTTGGGGGGGGGGTCAGAAGCTTACATACAGTCCTGGATACAGCAAATCTGAATCTGGACTACACTAGTTACAGGAAATGTATTTTATATATATATATATATATAGAGAGAGAGAGAGAGAGAGAGATAGTAGCTAAAACAGCAGTCAAAACAATTCAAATGCAGTGCAAGCTAACACATGAGTATGTAGCAATGTTAGACCAAACAGTTTAAAAAATGCAATTAAATTAAAAATGACTAAAAATTGCAGAAGGAGTCTATTAGGTAAAATGAGGTAAAGAGATGGTACTGGGGGGAGTGTCCCAGATCAAATCTACAGTGGGGGTGGGCAACTGCAAAAGCCTCCAAATTTAAATAACAACACAGGAATAGGGAGGGAATGGGAAAACCAACACCTTCAGCAGATCTCTGAAAAACTATACAGTGAAGCAAAAATAACAGTGCACAACTCTGAAGTCAACCAGCAATGATAAAAAATTAGTCAAACAACAATTACCAGTACACAACTCTGAAGTGCCTGAAAAATATACTCAGCTCTGTTTATCTCCAGATAGTTTGAAGAACACTCTGTTAGGACACAGGAAGGCTCCAGCAATGATATGCAGACTTTTACTAAGAGTGTCTAACTTTATGCAAGTAATCCTTGAGATGGTCAAATAACACACAGGATGTAAAACCAGTTATACTAACTTAAGACACAGAGAAATAGGGGAAGGGGGAAAAACATACTCAGCAGAGATCTGAAAAACTATACAGTGAAGCAAAAATAACACTGCACAACTCTGAAGTCAGCTAGCAATGATATAAAATTAGTCAAACAACAATTACCAGTACACAACTCTGAAGTGCCAGAAAAATATACTCAGCTCTGTATATCTCCAGATAGTTTGAAGAACACTCAGTCAGGAAACAGGAAGGCTCCAGCAATGATATGCAGTAAAACATGACCAGTACAATTTACCTTTTAATTAACCGATATGACAGTACAATTGATAAAGTGACACATAAAAAACAAGTTTACTTATCTTAACAAATATATTGAAATACACTCTTCACTGCCTAATTTAATGTCCTTTCAACATTTTGTGCTTTAAAAGGCATTTTAGAGTAAATGCCTCTTTTAAACAAGGAGGCTTATAGTTTCTTAACTGTCACTGCCAAAGTGTTTCTATTTGTTCAACTACACTCCTGTGATTACCCCCTTTAAAATCCTTATGTACCTGTTCCAGAATGGAAACTAAAAACATTCTACCCTGTTTACACATGACATTATGTTGTAATAGGGCATTATTCTGGCCCTTAAATTTAATAGAATATAAATGCTCTTTAAGACAGTGCAATGCTTACCAGGAACAGGACCACAACCTTGGCCACTACCTGACAGACCTGTGAAAAGTTGAGGGTGGGGTAATGTCAGTACCACTGCATGCTGCAGCACAAGGTAATGCATCCATATATCTCACATTTACAGTACCTACTGTGTTACTTGTTGTATTGGTCACATTCTGAGTATAAGAGTACAAATGAGGTAAAACACTCCTCCCAATGAACTAAGACCTGACACCCATGTAAAAGTATTTACAGCCTGACACACTGACTGCTACAATATTACAATGCTGAATTCAGTAAGCCTACCTACACGGTCCTCTGCTGTGGAAATTGTGGCACCCACCTCCATGATGTATGGTGTGATGGATGCCTGGGAGCTGTCGTGTGTGTCTAGGTTCACCAGGAATTCCTCAGTGGCCAAGACTGGCTGTTCCACTGCAGGACCTCCACCGGTGATGGCACAATTCCTGGCTACATCTGCTGCCTTTCATTGTGCAGCATTGATAATGTCTGTTGCATGGTGTTGAACCTGTTCATATGTCCTGCCCTAATGGCCCATGCTATTCACATCTCGGATAATGTCTGCCCACAATGTAGCCTGCTTTTCCCTGTTTTGCCTCCCCTGGACAGTAGGATGTGATGATGTTGCCTTAGTCCCAAAATTATAATTTCATTTTCTGCATCAGAGAAGGGTGCACGGCATCTATGATACATGACTCCTGAAAGATAAAAAAAGGGGACCATATTACAAAATCACATACGTGGATGTACACTATATAGAGATACACCAAGGACAACATGGCTGGCACTGTCCACTGCTTGCTCACACGTCATACTGCACAGTGTTTAAACATACAAAGGGTGGAGATACAACTGAGATAATAGCAATAGTTAGGTATTCCTGTGTGTGCCATGACAGATACTGCTGTATGATCATACACCCAACACTTGAGTCTACTGTGGTGTGTCCCCTATGGGCAACTCATGTGTCCCCTATGGGCAACTCCCCAATAATACATCATAGGAACAGTGCCACACAATTAGCAGTGTGCTATTACAACCACTATAAAGGGACAGTCCAACAAGACCAGTGTGCCGCAATGACAACAGACAATGCACCCATGATGTATAGACATCCTGTGTATATGCAAGACAGCAAGAGATCAATTACATGTTATTATCACAGGTCTACGATAGGCTTAATGCTATATTCCCTATTCCCTGTACATCTATTCACCCATCTGTATCCTGTTGTACCAAAATCAGTTACACACCTGATGGAGTGCAGTACTCTTCTGTTGATATGTGGTGATAGCAAGTTTTCACAAAGGCATGCTCTGTATGAGGAAAGTCTCATACAGACTGGTTTCCCATAGCCAGCTGCTTTCCTTTTAAAAATGCTTCTCATCAGCAGGTTATTGTCTCTAAACCAATCTGTGGGACTGAAATGCTAATTGCAGCTAACACAGCTGATTTGCACTATCATCCAATGACATGCAACCACTGTACAATATATAAGGCCTTCATGTAGGTTAGGGCCCCTTTCTGATATGTTGTGCTGGACATTACCTGGGTAAGGAGACTATATCATCGCAGAGGGTGTCTTTAGTAGAAACCTTACCATAGAAATGTGTGCACTACAGGCTGCAGCTGCTGCTGGTAACAGACATAGGCAGAGAGTGTGAACACTTTGGAGGACAACAACCTTTGTGAGTTAACTGTGGAAGCTGTGTCAGCCTTCTTGTAGAAGCAGACCCAAGTGAGGCTACCCTTTCCACTCCAAATAAGGCATGTGTTTAAGATAGGTATGTTAGGCAGTAGTATCACTAACAGAGTACTAGACAACATGTTTGGTGTGTCCTTGGGTAATATGGGGTATAAATGTAAGAATATGTCCAACATTTGGGCAACTGCCAAGCCATGTGTTACAGTCTGGTAGCAATTTGCAGCATGTATAAGGGCAGGCCTTATTGCAAGCAGGGACTTTCAATGTGTATGTTAGCTGTGCAGCTGTAATAATCTACACAGCAACTTAGGAAGGATTGTGTGGTGCACACTGATATTAGTGGCTCTCATTTGCAGTACCTGTATTAAAATTCTGTGTGAATGCATATGATGTGACACTTTATGCACATATACATTTTGCTATAGGGATATGTGAAGTGTGTTCCTACCTGCAGGCCTGTGACCTCCATCAGTGAAAAGCAAATATGTCATTTGAAATGCATTGTGTGGATAAAGAGTGCATGACTCAGTCATTAATTGCTGCCTTCACAATATTAAAAAATGTTGCCGTCACAATACTATAAATTCACTTCTACACACCATTGGATTTTAACCCAGAACTGTGTGTGGCAAAATGTACCATTTGCAAGGCAATTAACAGACTGAGCTACCGAGTCACTGCTGCAGCAGGTGTATTTGCAAGATATATGAGTACACATACAGGCTGTGACATACATTTTCTACATCCACCAGTATGTGCTTGGCATTTTATGGATGTATGTGTGCACCAGGGTCTCAGCTGAACATGTCTTTTGCCATTAATGTCTCAGCAGGTGCCTTTTTACATTTACCTGCTATCACAGGCCTCGCATACATCCATTATTCTGTGTTTGGCTTTCTAGTTGTGTACTATTGTACCAGAGTCCAAGGTACACTCCCATTTGTAATCTTTTTACTTTAATTACATTTTAATCAAGTTTGTGCAGCATGGTGCGGTGCACAGCTTTGCTGAAACACACTTAATGATTGTAACTGGCAATTACTATGTTTTATTTAAACCACCTGTTTTATGTAAGAGTTGTGTAGCATGGCAGGTTAATGCAGTGGTGTGAAGATGTGATGGTCTTGGGTTCGAAATATGGGACAGGTGTTTATTTTTTAAGTGTGTATTACAAGTTTATAAACACATAGTCAATATAGCTCTATTTAGCTGAACTTAGTGAAACTGTGCAACGTGGCACACTGCACAGCAACTCGCTAAAAATATAAAGAAAAGAAAAATGGGAAGATAGGAAAGTGGGGAAATGGGGTGCAAGCAGGGAAAAAACATACTGAAAGGCAGGTAGGGATGTGCAAAAAGGGTGTAGGACAGAACCTTAGCTATCCATGTCTTGTACAGCAACAACTGTACACTTTGACAGAATTTGTTCATGTCTTTGAACTCTCAGTCATAGAAGGAGGGGTGAGGACAACATAACTGCACTGTCAAGCCAATTGGACCAAATTACATGTGTCCAGTCGACACGTGTGTGAAATGGAAAGATATGTATGGGACAATATTTTTTGGGGGGACAGGTGCCCATTTTTTTTTAAGTCAGAGTGGAATTATGTGGAAGGGACATATGTACATGTGGGGGAGGTAAATTGGGTAGGTGAGGATGCATTTGCAGTCAGACAAGACAGCAGACAGGGGCAGTTTGTGACACATGAGGGGGTTAACACCTTGGATAGGGAGGGTGTTGTGGAATCCAAGTCCCATGTACCTCCAGACAGCAGCAGCGTGACTCACATCCCCAACCATGGGACTGTCAGCACTGGTCCTTCACTGCTCCAAGGGTGGCAGTGCTGGAGTCTGGGAACCAAGGGGAGGCTGCCCCACCAGGTCAGCCAGCATGCCCTCAATCTGGTGCAGGCAGCAGTCAAACCTACGGTAGACTATCCTGCACACCAAGACCAGCAGCTTATCCCAGGTGACAACACCCCCCTCCACTACTGCTCCCAGAGGGGGGCTGGGCCCCGTCCTGTGAGGTGGTACTACTTGACACCACAGGTAGTGCAGGAACAGTGGAGCGAGCACCACTGGTTTAGGTCCAAGATGTGCTGGGACCCAGTGCCATGGCCAGTTGAGGCAAGGTAGGGAGATCAGCTGGAACCGGCCTACCTTGACGTGCTGTGGTGATAGAGTATAGCAATAGGTTAAGGTTAGTAATAACCAAAACATTGTTAGTATTAACAGAAGGGAACACTATTTTAATTCATACAAAAACATATTACGGTATAGTATGTGTAACACAACAGTAAATAACATAACAGTCAGTATGGTAACAACATGCCATTAAGAAGCCATAAGGGCAACAAAATAGTTCATGGGTTCATAGGTTCATAGGTTGGTACTAGGCTATCAGCCCTAGGGCCTATACAAGCCTAGCCATAACAATTCCCTGGCTATTTCTTCCCACATTATCTACTTTCCTGGACCCCTGTCTAGCAGGGTGACTGACATGATCCCTGAGGTGAATTTCCTTCCTCCCATTCAATCGTCAAGGTTCCTCTTGAAGAGGTCCAAAGAGGCACTCTGCTTGACATGTATGGGCAATTTATTCCAGAGTCTGGGGAGTCTCTGGGTCAGGAATCTATCCCTCCAGCATGTTTTGTTTATTGTGATGACAAGGTTTAGATCCCTGGAGCGTGTAGCTCTGAGGGATTGGGATTTCTTTAAGTGTAGCATGTCCAACAGCTCTGGGTTTGACATGGCCTTGTATGTTAAGCAGAGATCGCCTCTGAGTAGACGATATGCGACAGAGTATAGCTGGAGTTTTTTAAGGCGGTCAGCGTAGGGCATCTGCTTTAGGCCTGTGATGCTTTTAGTGAGGTATTTCTGAGGCCTTTCCAGTTGTTGCAGATGTCTTGAGAGGTACATACCAAATGGGGCGCTGTATTCTATAATGGGTCTAATGAGGGATGAGTACAGTGGGACAATGACCTCCTTTTTCTGGATGAAAAGCCCTTCGTGATGAGGTGTGCCACACAGAAGGATTTCCTGACTGTTGTGGCGATGTGGTTATCGAAGGTGAGACCACTGTCCACCTGTGTCCCTAAGTCTCTTATCACACTTTCTGTGTTTAGTGTACTGCCACCTATATGGTAATTCATGGATACATGTTTTTTTCCCAAAGGGATAACAATACATTTCTTGGCATTGAGCTTGAGCCCATGGCTCTGGCACCAAGCATCTGTTTCTGTAAGGCCCTTTGTAGAGTATCCACATCATTTGGGATTCAATAATGGCTCCCAGTTTGCAGTCATCTGCAAACTTTGTTAGCCAGAGTCCGTTAGTGTTGACCTGTACTTCAGAGAAGTAGATGCCAAACAAGAGTGGCCCCAGGACTGAACCCTGAGGTACTCCACTTGTCACTTGTCTGGAGCTGGATTTGGAGTCGGCTACTTTTACAGTGTGGGTTCTATCAGTAAGCCATTTAGCAACCCATTGGGTGACATAGGGATTAATGCCCAACTTAGTAAGTTTATCTATGATTCCAGAGTGGGGGATGGTGTCAAAGGCCTTGGCAAGGTCTAGATAGGCTGTGTGGACCACCTTACCCTTGTCCATGGCTCTGGAGACTGATTCAAAGAAGTCAATCAGGTTCAGGAGACAAGATCGGCCCTTCACAAACCCAAACTGGGTGGGGTCCAGTGTTTGAAGGTTGCCAGTGTCTTTGTTTATAAGTTCCATGATAATACGCTCCATGGCCTTGCAGATAAGGCTTGTCAGACTGATGGGACAGTAGTTTCCGGGATCCAAGGTGGATCCCCCCTTGTGGATTGGGATAACTGTAGCTCTGTGCCACTCAGTGGGCACGAAACCTGAGGTGAAGCTATGATTAAACATGACACTTAGGTGAGGTGCCAGTTCATATTGTAGTTCATGTAGTACACAGCCCGGGATGTCATCTGGTCCCATGGATGCTGTATTCTTGGCTTTAGAGAGTGCATTTTGTACCTGTGTGGCCGTTATTACTGGAATTTGGCAATCTTCCGGTATTGAGATGGGCCATTTAGGGGGTGAGAGGGGGTGAAGTTGGCACTGAATCGATCTGCCAGGATATTGACAATATCATTCAGATCAGTATATTTAATGCCATTCTGTTTTAGCTCAGAGCAGATCTGAGCATTGCCATTTAGATTCTTGACATAGTTATAGAATGCTTTGTGGTTGTCTTTGGAATCTTTGGCAATTTTATTTTTGTAACTAGCTTTGGAGGATTTTATGAGGCATCTCAGTTTCTTACTGAGGCTAGTAAGGGAGTTTTTTGCATCCTGGGATTTTCCTCTTTTCTGCAAAAGTTTCTTCCTTTTGTTGTAAAGTTTGTTTATGGCAGGAGACCACCAGATTGTCTTCCTTTTTTTGGATGAGAGCATTTTGGTTCTATTTGGGATGGCACGATTCATGCATGAGTGGATGTGCTCGTACAGTGCCTTAGTGTAGGATTCAGCAGTTGAACTTTCAGTTCCCGTCTGCATGGGTGTCATGAAGTTTGTCACTTCTGACTTGAGTAACATGAAGTTGGCTTTGGAGAAGTTTTTTATGGTGGTTTCTTTACTGGGGGGTGGGGGTGGGATGTGGATGTTAAGGGTGATTAGCTTATGGTCAGACCTGACTAACGAGTTAGTTTAACAAAGTATGTTAATAGTGACTCATAATAACACATAACAATATTGCATCATTTGCATGAATATATAGTTAGTTTAACAACGTATGTTAATATTAAATCATAATAATAAATGAAGATAAGGGGTGGAGAGAGAGAGAGGGAGAGGAGAGGGAGAGGGAGACAAGAACAACCCATTACTGACAATGCAGGCTATATCCCTGAAAACACTGCCGCTAAGTACTCTATAGGTGTTTAGTGTCAGTTTTGAGTACAGTGACTACAATTTTCCTATAGCTCATGTAGCATGTACATACCTCTCAAGCTGTTAGCATGGGTCAGTATGGGCCAAGTAATAACAAATGCAGGTACACTACTACATAGAACACTTTCACATAATGTGGACTTCTATAACTACCAAGGTGTTCTGTAAGCAGATTTGTTAATACATTGCATTCCAGGTAATAATTTTTCTGGTAATCCTGTGACAAACGGATTAGGCAGTTTTAATTACATTACATGAACTCATGACACTTGAGGGGCATGTTTGTCTACAGTACATAATCCAGACATCTGTCATGCCTGAGTTGGCAGGCATGGAAATAGAACCCAATAGCTGTGACTGCAGGGGGGGGGGCATCTGCAAAAAAAATAACTTTATTGTTATTGCTGATAACCACCTGTGAAATGTTAGCGCAACCATACCTGCTCATAACATGGGCTACCTCAACCATATACCATATACCTTTTGTTCATGGAGTGGGAGAAAAAGAGAGCATTATGTGATTGAATCCATTTTGCATTCTAGAACTATTATATTGTTACACTCAACTGCAGCAACCTTACTATAGACAATTAATGCATACAGCTCTACTACAATGGTTATGATAACACAATCCTCCTGTACATCATTTTGCTTACTGTTATTGGTATTGTTTATTGCTTATTGTAATACAGTTGTTATTGCCCATTTATTGCACTACAGCTCTACTTACCCAGTTATTGCATTACAGTTCTACTTCCCCATTTATTGCACTACAGTTTTTATGGTGTATACTTTATTGCAGTAAATGCTTTTCTCTTTCTTGCTTATTGCACTACAGTTTGCATAATATATCCGTACATACCACACTCATGGTGCAACCTGGCTAGGAGTGGACTCAACATTGCTAGCCCTCTCAGATGCATACCAGTTTTGCAGACATTCAGATGGCAGATTGGTAAAACAGAGGAAAACTTACTCACATATTTGTGGGGCATTCCCTGGTCTAGCTTCTTGGACCCAGGTGTCCAAGGTTCCCCTCTTTCTCCTCTTCAGGTCATCATAATGGTAGTGACACTGTTCACCTGTGTGGGGGATACTAGTAACACATGTGAGTTCCCTGGCCAAGCAGTCCTAGGCCTCCGCCTTACACTGCGGGTTCTGGAAACTACCCTGCAGCAGCCTAGGTCCATGATTTTTAACCAGGAGCCCAACAAAGAGCATGGACTCCTGAATACCCCATCTCTGTGCCCGAAAGTGCCCAACTTCACCAGTACCCCCGGACATAGCCATAGTAGATAAGACTCCAATACTGTTGCAGAATTCCTGCTTATTGCGCTTAATATAGGCTGTTTTCCCACCCTTACATGCCACTGACCAACATTCAAAAAAGTGCTGTGTTGCTTAGCAGCCCCCAAACCAGCTAAGCGTAGGTAAGCAGTGCAAGAACTCACACAACCAAGACTTTATCTCAGCTTAGCACCACGCAAATAAAAACAGCCATTAGCATGTTTAAGCAGTGCTTAGCCCAGTGCAAAAGTGACATATTTCACAGATTTGTCTTTAAAACTAAAAATATATTGATATATAGACATCTTATCATTGCTACAAAGTCGAACCCAGGACCTACTAAACTTTAGGCTGCATCTCTACCCATTTAGCTACTTGGATATTATGAAATTTAGTATACCTTCACATAGACTACTGGTCTACCTGCTAGTGTTGCTAAGCACCACAGCACGCCACCCAAACATGCTTAAATAGACCCAGACATACATAATTAATTACATCCTGTTTCTAATTTTAGATGTCTAGCAACTCTCGGCTATGTATGTATCAGTGCTACTCTGCACCATGCAAACAGCAATTAAAAAAAAAAATTTTAAATTGCATAAATACATAATTATGATAATTAATAACCACTGGTTTCTACTTTTAGATGTCTGGCAGGTGTTAGCTGTTTATATGTAAGTGCATTAGCATTGCTGTGCTCCCCACCATGCTGCCCAAACATGCAAAAAAATGGAAAAAAATATTAAATATTACACATTTGACCCAATTCACAGCATTTCAACAGTAGCGGGGAGAAGTACAGGCCATCCACAGCCATGGGTAGCCTCTACACTTATCCTTACACAGATTCAATAACCCTGTTCCTATGATCTCCCTTGGCAGAGTGCCATCATTAATATGCATGGCACTCTGCCGAGGGGGAACCGTGGTCATGTACACAGATACATTCTGTGTAGGCTTTACACAGAGCCTACACAGATTTTATTAAATCCTAGGGCATATATACTTTCACAATATAAAGTGTACACTAAGCTGTCTGGACTATGGCCAGAAAAAGACTGAAACCATAGAGTTCATGCCATATAGCAATTACAATTGTTGTTCACCACTATGTAGGTTAAGTGTTGCAATGCCCAAATACCATACAGAAGCCAGACTTTAATTTTACATATTAAAACTTCTGTCCTCCTTTCATTTAATCATTCAGGTTTTTAGAATACAGGCATTCTTTTTGAATGGTATACTCAAAGAACATGCGCTGAGGTGAAAGTATATGTCTCATTCACACTTGCAATGATGTGACAAGACACAGTAGTTTAATTTATAATTTTACTTTGGTATTTATGCGGAATTATTCTTAATGCAACAACAGCTGCCATATAAACAGCTATTCAACACATATCATATGTGTACATCATTTATCACACTTAGTAGAAGAAAAATGTAAAAATGCCCTTTTCAGGACACTATATGCCACTCTCGACCTCCGCCCGCCCAGCCTTCAGTATCTTCTGGCACCTCTCTGCTTGTTAACATGAAAATCTTGTCTAACTGATATTTCAGTACAGGTAAATATTCAATATCAGAAATTGCTTTACATTGGTGAAACCAGTAAACATTTCCTAGACTGGTTGCAGAGTATTTTAATGTTAGAAAGCATGTCAGGATCAAATGTGATATCTTGTCCTTGAACAAATAAATATTCACTTAGAAGTGGTCTATTGTCCCTAGACAAGTAAATATCTACTTAAAAGTTTTTTTAATTCACTTACGACAATATGCTTGCAATGAAGCACAAATATATTTAAGATTTACCTTTGTGTAGCAGTTTTGTTTTTGTTAAAAATATGTTATGACTCAAAAACAGTTTTGATACAAAACCAGTAAAGTTACCAATAACTGATTTATGATTTTCAAAACATAAAATTCTATTTTCATGAGATGATATCCAGGAATTAAACAATAATGATTGTAATTTCATTTTATATATATATATATATATATATATATATATATATATATATATATATATATATATATATAGGCTTGATATCACTTACCCAAACTGCAGGGTGTCGAACGGCTGATGTGCGAAGTCACGGTTTGTAAGGGGCAGAAAATTGAATGACGTGCGGTCGAACAACGTTAGTCGAGAAAGTGACGTACTGAGACTGTGGAAGGAGGTCACACTTCAGTGAGGAACAGGGAAGTAGTGCGATCTCGGAGTTAGCATATTTAAGTAGGGGGGTGTGGGGGGCAGAGCCCCAACATGGGGGGGGTACAGGGGGCAGAGCCCCCCTGCAAAATAGTAGAGGTGAGTTAACTGCCGTGTCTGAAAGAGGGGAATGTCAATATTATGAAATGCACTTTATCGTGCATATATATATGGCTTAAATGGCTCACAAGGGCAGTTAGCTTAGTACTAATCTATGAACCTATGAACATGTTTTGTATGTATAACACTCAACAAAGCTGACAGCCATATGAACAATAAATACAAGTATAAATACAGTTTCTGGTAAAAGTGTTATCTGGGTTAAAATGCAAAATACCATGAAATATTATGTTTTTTAAGCACTCAAACACCAGGCTGCTTGGATTCTCCAGTATTTTCCCAGGAAAATGAAAAAATCATTGCCCCTGCAGGTAATCAGGAAATAGTGAAGGCAATACAATGTCACAGAGGGACAAAGTAAGGACATTCCAATGGAATACAGCCATAACTCCCAACTTCTTTTCTTAAGAATAAGGAACAAATTAAAAAATAATTAAGAATTAAAAAAGAGAATCTTTACAACAAATTTCTCTCAAAAACGATCCCGAGCACCAATAGGTTCATAGGTAAATAATAGGTTTTCAGTTTGCAGACTATTACAAGCTTGGTTAATAATCAGAAATCAGAATTCTGCCCTGCATCTTGTGTCTGTAAAAACCTTAACCATTATGCCAACTCTGCCACTTATGGAAATTGATAAACTAGATAACTGGGTGGACATCAAAAAAGCAAGTAGAAAAGGAATTGTTAAATGGTTCACAGTCACCTTTCAACAGCAAACGTTTTTAATGAAATGTTTCCAGTGCTTAGCACCTCTTCCTACCCAACCATCTCTCCTCTTTTTCCTAGCAAAGCACCTCTTCTCACCCCCTTAGCCAAAGCAGAAAAAGAAGATGAAACCCAGACCAAGTGTCTGGTGACTCAACATCCAGCACTGATAGACATCACCCCCTTTTACAAAATTATGCCATAATCATCTAGCCTACCTCTTCTGCTGCATCTATAGACAATGTCTCTGTATCAAAATAATGTATCTTATAAGTCAGCGAGCAATATTCAACCCCCTCTCTCACAAATTACTAAATTCACTTCTACCAATGACTTAATTTCCATAGACTCAGCCCTCACAAAACTATATGAAAGTTAGCTTACACTCAATTATCTATCTATATTCTGAAACATAATTTGCTATACCCATTGTGATGAAAGGAGATGCTGCCAGCCCAGCTAGCTGGAATTTTGTAAATAATTATATGTCATTGGTAAATATTAAAATAATTTATACAAGATGCTTGTGTTACAATTACAGTACTAGAACTCTATGTCATGTATGTGTAAGGACGGTGCAGAGGTAGTGTTGTCGCCTCACAGCAAGAGGTTCTCCAGTTTGAGTCTCGGCTGGGGTGCCTTCTGTGCGGAGTCTGCATGTCCTCCCTGCATTTGTGTGGGTTTCCTCCAAGTGCTCCAGTTTCTTCCCACATACAAAAACATTCATCTGGAGTGTTTCTCCCTGGGCCTCCGCTGAAAATCGGCTTTGTTTCCAGTCGGATTTTCCTGGTATACAAATGTTAAATAAATAAAAAAATATATCAAACTGCTTGTACAGATGCATGTGTTGAAAAGGGTATTTGCAGAGTGCTGTTTGAAATGTAGCCACAGTGTGCTCCACTGGAAGAAAACAGAAATGTACATGCAATATTGTAACTGTTTACATGTATATATGTTAACAGTGGAAACTGGAATACAGGACGTTAACCCCAGAAAAATAACTGAAATTAAATTACTTTATGGCTAGGTCATAAAAGATGGTATCTTTCAATTTTCAATACAGCAAGAGACACAATGCTTATACTACAAAACTTTCTGTATTGTCTTTAGGGTGAAGTAATTACTAGTCTTGAAAGCATGAAGGAATGCAATTGTTTTATGACTTCCAGCATCTACCAGAGATCTGAGGAGAAGCCCTTGTCTGTATACTTTTACAGGTAGATGCTAAATACTGCCACCTTCATCAATGGCTGTTTGGCTAGGGAACTAGCAGTCAGATGGCAAGAAATGAAGTCATTCTGCAAGTTATCCCAGCAGTAATATTTGAGATATTAATTTGAGAAGTCTCTTAGTGAGACCAGGGCATTCTGCATTCTGTCTTGGAACTGAGAACAACTAGAAGATCCATTCACCACATCTGCCTTGCTCTATTAGTAAGTTCTTAAATTATTTTAATTCTCTTAGATTCAGTCAGGACTATAGTGAAGCTTAGTTTTGATATTTTTCTTTATTTATTTGAGACTGTCCTGCAATGTTGTTTTAAATATTTCCTGTGGTTTTGGACTCTAATGTCACTGTGAATATATATACTTAGTATTGCCTTGTTCTTTTATTATTTATTATTTAATATATTTAAACCTTTTATTGTGGCTGATCTGTTTAGAGATGTTTAAGTTTTGAGAGTACTTGCATATTTATTTGGTGACACTGTGTGGGCCACTTCTAATAGCCTTGCTTTTGGTCAAACTACAATTTGTCTTAATATTAGTATTACACAGTTAGATTGGACACCCTTTGTTAAGGGCCTTAAAGTAGCTGATAAGAAGTTGACTGGTAGCAGTGGTATTTGTTAAGGGCCTTAAAGTAGCTGATAAGAAGTTGACTGGTAGCAGTGGTAACTACCTTATAGTCTGGGCAGAAGGGGGCATAGCTAGTAAACCTGTGCCAGCCTTTCCCAGGTTTGTGTGTGTGTGTGTGTGTGCGTGCGTGCGTGTGTGTGTGTGTGTGTGTGTGTGTGTGTGTGTGTGCGTGCGTGTGTGTGTGTGTGTGTGTGTGTGTGTGTGTGTGTGTGTGTGTAAATCAAACCTCAGAGAATGTGTGTATCAATTGCTTGGGCAGGGACACAAAGCACCTGTTGGACAGAGAGGGTGCTGGGGATCTTAGCTTGGTCACTCAGCTGAGATCTCAATTCTCTAGCTGTACCAGTGGGGAGTCTTATTGGAGATCTGGAGAAAAATAGAGGAATGAGCCCCGGACTGACTGTGGTCTCTGTCTGCTCTTAAGGGAAATTGCATTTGATGCAGGGAGCTGCATCTGGAAATACTGTTTGTGTACTTGCTGTCCTCCCAGTGAACATCCCTACCCTGTTACCAGTGGTGAGGATTGAGGCTCCTTGATTACTGGTCCAGTGGTGAAGTGTCACATATTTGTGGCAGTGTTGGGATCACCACAGCACATACTGGGATTCAGTGCTGTGGATATTGAACTCCTGTAGCCTGTAAACAGTGGTCACTAAAGAAGGTGTTTGTACTCTGAAACAGCCACATGGTGGACATTCAGACTTTCATATCACAATAGTTTTATTTATTTTTGTAAGCTTAGTTAGTCAGAGAGAGCAGGCAAGGATGTCAGCAGAGGATTATAGTAAGCTAACAAGGAGCCAGTTGGCTGAGATGTACCAAACCAAAGGATTGGTGCATACCAACCTGACTAAACTGGAAATGATTGCAGCCTTAGCCACAGCTGCACCACAGACCAGCAACCAGGAGGACAACCAGACTGGCCTTGGGGATGTACAACTCTCAGAAAATGGACAGTTCAACTTTGCCTGAGAGGGCATGAAAATATGTATGTTAATGACACTTAAAACTGGAGACCAAATGTTTGGAACTGGAATCAGAGAGACTGAGGCAGGAGAAACAAATGGAATTAGAAGCAGCAGAGAGACTGAGACATCTGAAAGCTGAAGAAAGTGAGAGGCAGAGGCAACATGAAAAGGAGATGCTGATTCTTGTCCAGGGTCATAGAGGTAATGGGGAAGGGAATAACTGAACCCCTAGAAGCAATAAATATCAGTAAATTTCTTCCACAATTTACAAAGGGTGAAGATTTTGATAGTTTTATTTATATGTTTGAAAGGGTATGTAAACAATATAATGTTGACCAAGGGTATGATTCCTGACCCCCTTACTCCACGGTAAAGCTGTAACTGCTGTTTCTAAATTGTCTGATACTGATTGCTTAAATTATAATACCATTAACATTTGTTTATTAGAGTGTTTTAAGTTAACATCTGAAGCTTACAGGAAATAGTTTTCTGAGCATAGATGCAAGGCAGATGAAAGTGTATGTAAATATATTGCTGAGTTAAGCAATTATTTTCATAGGTGGGTGAGTGGGTGTCAGGTCACCACTTTTGAAGGGCTGGCAGACCTTTTGGTGAGGAAACAAGCCCTTAGCACTTTGCCTGAGGACATGAGAATCTGGTCGCCAGATAGAGAATGTAACACCGCAGATGAGTTGGTGAAAAGGGAGACCTATACCTAGCAAGCAAGGCATAACTGCACAGGAAAGGGATACCCAGTGTTGCACATGGGTTTAAGGGAAGCCATGGTGGGCAGCCTAAACTGCCCCAAAAGAGTCTGCCAGCAACAGGGGATGCCACTAGTTCAGGTACACATCCAGGACCAAGGGTTACATTTTTTAAATAAAAGCAGTGGGGCCATGTAGCATCCAGATATCCACAGAGGCAAGGTGGGAAACAAAAGGTGGGGGAACCAGTAAGTGGGAATGACAGAACACCAGCAGTAAGTTGTATGGTGACAACAAGGGTACCAAACTACTACAAGAGGTTATATCTTATCTTAGCAGATGGGAAACAGGAAACTGCTAACAGAGACACAACCTCTGACTTAACCATTGTGAAGCCTGCAATGGTTAAAGAGGAGCACTACTAGCTTGGGCAGTCTACGCCAGTCAGAGCTTTAGGAGGAACCCCATTCCAAATACCTTTGGCTAGGGTTCTTCTTTTTTTTTCTTTTTCTTTTTTTTTCAAAAATGTCTTTATTCAGTTTTTCAAATAGAAATAGCAAAATAAACTTCCATTATACACATCATTTCAAATAGAAA
The DNA here is from genome assembly GCF_019279795.1 of Protopterus annectens. Lineage (NCBI taxonomy): Eukaryota > Metazoa > Chordata > Ceratodontiformes > Protopteridae > Protopterus > Protopterus annectens. Next base: position 1,477,146,738 of record NC_056729.1, read on the forward strand.
AACATGCATTTACAATACTTAAAAACAATAACAAAAACAACAACCTATATACATTATGTACAAAGAAGTCACACTAACAGCCAATGTATTAGAAAGCCAATCCTAAGTAAAAAGAGAGGATCTATAAGAACAACCAGTAATGGGATATTGCCAATGGGGGGGGGGGGTAAGGAAAAAGAGAATGTATCTATATACTGGATAAATCCTTATGCAGTCAGCTAATTACCAACAAACAAAAAAAAAAGAAAAGTTCTGATTAAAATTTCCTACCAGCTCCTTATAATAAGGAGATCTTTTCTAACATTGAGTAATATTTTTCACCTCTTAAGGATGACATCCAGCAAGTATTCCCAATATTTGCAGTAATATTTGTTTGGTGGTTATTGATAGTCATTTGTGGGAAGAGATGTATTTAATAACTAAGTTGCTGAAGCCTTTCCATGAAAGGGGGGAGCAAGAGTCCAATTTTTTGTGATGCAGAATTTAATAAGAGCAGAAATTGTGATAAGGATGTGCTTTAGGATTTTTGGGCAATTGTTTGTATTAATGTGTAGTATAGCCATTTCCCATGACAGAGTGCTCTTTTTGTAACCCATTTTTCAAGCCTAGCTCTTAAAGAACACCATAGATTATGCACTTTGCTGCACTCCCACATAACATGAAGGATATCTGCTGATTGACTAGGACAGTGGGGGCATTTAGGTGAGTGATTAGTACTGAATTTATTAATTTTTTGTGGAGTGAAGTAAGCATCATTATTAATCATTAGCTGGGTGTATAGTAGCTTTTTGAATGGAGTGAATTTGACCGTATTTTCAATGGCAGTCTTTATGTTTTGCTCATTAACTTGTTGGGATTTCCCTTGCCAGAACGGAGAGAATAATAGAAGATTCCAACATTTTATATCCATTACCAGTTTGTATACTCTAGAAATTGTTTTCCCCTTAATCGTCAGGTTATTGAGAATTAATTGAGATAGATTAACATCCAGCATAACACCGTTATCTGGCATGAAATTGGCATTTATATTATATCACAGCGAGTTAAGAATGCTTACATATTTCTTTGGGCTAGGGTTCACCTTGACTGGGAGGGTGGAAAAGGAAGCAAGCAAGTAGGTGTGTTTGAGTATATCGCTGCAGATGTCCTGATAGGGAATGATTTTAATAATGCAGTAACTTGTGTGCATGCAATTATATACAGTCAGATTTGGAGACAAGCATGTGGGTCTGGTAGCCTGATGGGGACCCATATAGACTGCATGCTTGAAGTCAGGACTGGTGAGGTGGTTACTTCATGGAGGGAGCTACCTTGTAGCAGTGAGACTGAAGGTAAGTCACAGCTGCTTGTGGGTACCGATGTTTCCCTGGACATAGTGACTGTAACGGCAGAGGTGAGTAGTAGTACCCAGGCTGACAGTGAGGCACAGCTTATACTAGACTTCCTGTGGAAAGGGAGCCGGGAAGGGTTACAAAGAGAGAGTTGAAACAAGCTCAGGTCTCAAACCCTACATTACAAGGCTTGAGGGAGGTAGCCAGGGAGGCACCTGATTCTCAAGGAAAAGGGGAATCTGTATACTGGGACAGAGGGTTACTGTATAGAGAGTGGACCCCTGAGGTAGGGGTAGAAGTTGAGAGAATACAGCAAAGCAGTGCCCAGAGCCTACCATCTGGCACTTCTAGCCATAACCCATGACATTCCCTTTGCAGGTCATATGGGCATAAAGCGTACCAACAGACATATTATGCAGAACTTTTATTGGTCTGGGATTTCCAGGGATGTAACAGGGTACTGCAGGACCTGTGAGTAGTGCCAAAAGGTAGACAAGGCAGGAGACAATGTCAAAGCTCCTTTGATGCCTTTGCCTGTGATTAAGGAGCCATTTCAGAGGGTAATTACAGATATTGTGGGGCCTCTGAGTACCCCAAGTTCAACAAGGAAGAAGTATATCCAAGTGGTAACAGATTATGCTACCAGGTAACCTGAGGCAGTGGTGCTGTCCTCCACTGAAACAGAAAAGCTGGCAAATGCTTTGTTAGAGATTTTCAGCAGGGTGGGTTTCCCAAAAGAAATACTGACTGACAGAGATGCTAATTTCACATCAGATCTGCTGGCTTGTCTGTGGAAGCACTGTGGGGTGAAGCACCAAAAGACCACCCCCTATCAACCCCAGACTAATGGTCTGGTGGAGGGGTTAAACTCTACACTAAAGACCATGCTACAGGCATTTGCAGACTAGTTCAAGAGGGAGTGGGACAAATATTTGCCCCATCTGTTTTTTGCTTACAGAGAGGTGCCCCTGGAATCCACAGGTCTTTCACCCTTTGAGTTGTTATATGGGCATAGGGTGAGAGGACCTCTAGATTTGATTCATGATGAGTGGGAGGCTGAGTGAATTTCACAAGGAGTGTGTTGTGGCATATGCCCTAAACCTCAGGACAAGGCTCAGGGAACTCATGGGCTTGGCGCAGGAAAACCTGGCAGAAGCTCAACAGCAGAAAAAGGTCTGGTATGACAGGAATATGACAGGAATGCTTGAGATAGAGAGTATGCTGTGGGGCAGCAGGTTATGGTTTGCACTCCTGTCTGACACCGCAAACTGCAGGCAGCTTGGGATGGACCCTTCACAGTGGTAAGTAAGGTTAGTGATGTTAACTACATGGTAGAACTGCTAGGCAGGAGACAGGGGCACAAGCTGCACCATGTTAACATGATGAAACCTCACCATGCTAGAGAGGCCCTGGTGCTAACTATTTGCATTGGATGGCAGGAGGTGTCTAAGGGGGATCTGGTGACTCTCGGACTGACACCTCACTGGAAGGGGTAGCAGCAGGTATCCTCTACCCAGGTTCGAGAAATCTGAGCAGTGTTACAGGAGTTTGGGGGCATGTTCACTGGGAAACCAGGGTGTACCCACCTGGTGCAGTACCGTGTGGCTACAGGACCCCAAAGTCCTATTAAGAAGGCCCCTTATAGTGTGCCTGAGAGAGAGAGTCAAACAGATTCTGAAGGAGGAGATGCAGGAAATTTTGGAACTGGGGTTAATTCAAGAGTCCAGCAGTCCCTGGGCCTCCCCAGTGGTGTTGGTACCAAAGAAGGATGGCTGCATGAGGATCTATGTGGACTACAGGAAATTAAGTAGTCACACAGAGTCAGATGCTTGTCCCATGCCTAGGATAGATGAAGCCCTAGAGCAGGTGGGTGGGGGTAAGTATCTTACCACTATTGATCTTACCAAGGGCTACTGGCAGGTGCCCTTGACTCCCAATGCTAGAGAGAGGTAATCCTTTGTGACTCCTTTCAGCTTCTATGAGTTCACGAAGATGCCCTTTGGGATGAAACATGCCCCAGTGACTTTCCAGAGGCTTGAAGATCGTATCCTAGCAGAAGGAGGAGATTTTTCTCTTGCTTTCCTGGAGAATATTGCCATCTACAGGCGTTCCTGGCAAGAGCACCCTCAGCATGTCAGGGAGGTGCTGGGCAGACTAGAGAGAGCAGGGATGACCTTTAAGCTCAGTAAGTGTCAGGTGGGTATGGCAGAGGTCTCCTACCTGGGACAGAGTGGGGCATGGTAAGATCAGACCAGAACCTGTCAAAATGGAAGCCATTCAGGCATGGCCTGGCCCTGTTATCAAAAAATCAGGTGAGGGCATTCTTAGAGACAGCAAGGTACTACAGAAAGTTTGTCTCCAGTTATAGTACCACAGCTGCTTCCCTCACAGACCTGACAAGGAAAGAAATGGCCAGATAAGGTAGTGTGGACTGCAGCATATGAGCAGGCATTCCAGAATTTTAAAGGAGCTTTGAGGGGACCCCCTGTGTTAGCCAGTCCAGATCACAGCAAAGACTTTGTTGTGCAGGTGAATATTTTAAACCATCGGGTGGTGGCTGTACTCATCCAGGTTTCCTCAGAGGGAAAAGAGCACCCAGTGGTACATCTCTGCCATAGGCGCCAACACAGGGAGGAATGCTATGCAGCTGTAGAAATGGAATGGCTATCCATAGTATGGGAACTGCAGAAATTTCAGCCTTATATGTATGGAAGAAAATTCACTGTAGTTACAGACCACAATCCTTTAACGTGGCTACATTGAGCCAGCCAGCAAAATGCCAAGTTACTAAGGTGGAGCCTGAGGTTGCAGGCATATGATATGACAGTGCAACACAATAGTGAGGTCAGCAATGCCAAAGCATATGAGCTGTCAAGACAGGGAATGTGGTAAGGTATTCTCAGATAGACTCATTACTCTCAAGCAACATTTCTCAATTGTCAATTGAAAAACTACATTGAGTCTTTGAAGAGGGGAAGAAGTGTCATGAAAGGAGATACTGCCAGCTCAGCTAGCTGGAATTTTGTAAATATTTATATGTCATTGGTGAATATCAAAATGATTTATACAAGATGGTTGTGTTACAACTGTATTACAACTGTATGTCATGTGTATATCAAACTGCTTGTCCAGGTGTGTGTTGAAAAGGGTACTGGCAGAGTGCTGTTTGAAATGTGGCCCCAGTGTAAGACCTACTGGAAGAAAATAGAAATGCACATGAACTATTGCAACTGTTTAAATGTATATATTTCAACAGTGGAAACTGGAATACAGGAGGTTAACTTCAGAAAAATAACTGAAATTAAATTACCTTATGTCTAGGCCATAAAAGATGGTATCCTTTAGTTTTCAATACAGCAAGAGACACAATGTCTGTACTAGGAAACTTTCTGTATTGTCTTTAGGGTGAAGTAATTACTAGTCTTGAAAGTATGAAGGAATGTAATTGTTTTATGACTTCCAGCACCTGCCAGAGATCTGAGGAGAAGCCATAGTCTGTATATTTTTACAGGTAGATGTTAAATACTGCTAGCTTCATCAATGGCTGTTTGGTCTGGAAACTAGCAGTCAGATGACAAGAAATGATGTCATTCTGCAAATTATCCCAGCAGAAATATTTGAGATATTAATTTGAGAAGTCTCTTAGTGAGACAGGGCATTCTGCATTCTGTCTTGGACCTGATAACAACCAGAAGATCCATTCACCACATCTGCCTTGCTCTATTAGTAAGTTCTTAGATTACAGTAATTCTCTTAGATTCAGTCAGGAATACAGTAAAGCTTAGTTTAGATATTTTTCTTTATTTATTTGAGAGTGTCCTGAAATGTTGTTTTAAATATTTCCTGTGGTTTTGAACCCGGATATCACTGTGAATATATATATATATATATGTGTATATATATATATATATATATATATATATATATATATATATATATATATTAGTATCTTGTTCTTTTATTATTTATTAAATATATTTGAACATCTCATTGTGTCTGATCTGTGTAGAGATATTTAAGTTTTGATAGTACTTGCATATTTATTTGGTAACACTGTGCGGGCCACTCCTAATAGCCTTGCTCTTGGTCAAACTACCATTTGTGTTAATATTAATATTGCACAGTAAAAATGGACACCCTTTGTTAAGGGCCTTAAAGTAGCTGATAAGGAGTTGACTGGTGGCAGTGGTAACTACCTTATAGTCTGGGCAGAAGGGGACATGGCTAGTAAACCTGTGCCAGGCTTTCCCAGGTGTGTGTGTGTGTGTGTGTGTGTGTGTGTGTGTGTGTGTGTGTGTATAAATCAAACCTCAGAGTATGTCAACTACTTGGACAGGAACAATGAACAATGGTTGGGCTGACAGGGTGCTGGGCTTCTTACTTTGGTCACTCATATGAGATCTAAACTTTACAGCTGTGCCAACAGGGAGTCTTATTGGGGATCTGGAGAAAGGTAGAAGAATCAGCCCCAGACTGATTGTGGTCTTTGTGTGCTTTTAAGGGAAATTGCACTTGATGCAGAGAGCTGCATCTTGAAATACTGTGGGTGTACTTGCTGTCCTCCCAATGTACTTCCCCACTGTTGACTTTGGTGAGGATTGACGCTCATTGATTACTGGTCCAGTGGAGGGCTGTCACATCCATGTCAGCATGTCTTTGGATAGGCAGGAGAAGAACAGCAGCAACAATCTACACCATAAGTGATTACATTCTTAACAATTCTGACAAAAATAATCTAACTGGTTTAGTCTGCACAGACCTTACTAAAGCTTTTGATCTAGTTTGTCATAATCTATTACTTCAAGCACTCACTGCTCTAGGAATAAGACTAAAAGCCCTTGACTCTCTTTTTTTTAGTAACAATACCTTCCCTGTAATGTTAGGTATAAATCTCCCACCCAGGACTCCTCTCACAAAAGATGTGCCCCAAGGTTCTGTTCTCTATTTTATTAAAAAACTGCTCATTGAACTACAGCTACATATAGTTTAGTGAGGGTTGATTGTATGGAAATAAAGTCACTGTTCTAGATTCAACTAAACACTATAGCAGAGCAAGTCTTTCACTTAAAATCTCCCTATGCCTTTCTCTTTGCCTGCACTCTGAGGTCAAGCCCCTGTAGGGAAGGCAGTCTCTAGTCTGCAATCCAAATGTCTTCTAGGCCTCATCCCACTCTGCTTGAGTTATTTGCACCCAATATCTTGGTACTTTTGTCAGGTTTCTCCAGTAAATTTTAGTCTTCTCTTGCCTATTTTCTGTCCCCCTACTTATAGTCATCCTGACTGGGAAAATCTCCTCTCACTATTCTTGTATTGGGTTAGTTCTTAGAATATTGTTTGCTAGTTTGTGAATATAATATTATGTATGGTTGCTTGTATCCTCCTTAAGGATCTGCATCCAAAATCCCCCCTCTCTCTCTCTCTATGTTTCTTGAACTTCCCTCTTGCTTCATCATCATCACTTTCCACTATGAATTATAAACTTCTGCCTGTGCTATGTATATGAGCCTTAACTGTGTAACTCTAAAATATCATTTAAAATCAGGTAAACCTAAACCACTATGTTCTATTGGAATAGTCAACTTATCCCCTCTTGCCCTTTTCCCCTCCCAGATAAATTCCTTCAATTCTTTATTAATTGTTGTCTACAACTTCCCCTCTGATTGATAAAAGTATGCTTGACCCATACACAAGACTAAAGGGAATAAAACATTTTCACTGCTTGTATCTTATCCATATCCATAAATAAGAATTTCTAGTATCTCAGTTTTTGTATTATCTTTTGTTTAGTCTCTTCCCACATATCATTAGCTGCCATAATATACACCTTTTATGATCCATACTCCTAAATAATTCATCTTATCCTGTCCCCATAAATATGAGTATTGCCAAACAAATTCATGTTAGGTTCATAATTTATGGCTATAGCTTTTGTTTTATTTTCATTAATGTTATATCCTGAAAAGACTTGAAACTGTTTTAGAATGTTTCACAACACTGGGATGTACTTTTTTGGATTTATCAGGTGCAAAATAATATCATCTACAGATAAAGCCAACTTTTCTTGATGACCATGCCAATTATATCCTTGTATTTCTAGATCCCTTAGTATATGTGCCAATGGCTCTAAATATAAAGCAAATAACAAAGAGGAAAGAGAACATCTCTGTCTGGTTCCTCTGTTCAAACACAACTTATCTGAGGGGAACCCTCCTACTTTCATTTTTGCCTCCAATCCTTTATATATATCCTTTTAATCAACCTTATTATTGTATCAGGGAATTCAAACATGTCCAATGCCCTACTCATAAAATCCCAGATTACTCCATCAAATGCTTTCTCTGCATCAAGACCCACCAATAACAGATGTATTGTCTTACATTCTGCTTCCCTCTAGATTATCATTGTTATATTAATGTTGCCAAATATTTGCCACCCCTCCACAAAACCACACTGTTCCATATCCATCAATTTTGGCAACACCTTTGCCATTCTTTTAGCTAGTACAGACATAAACACTTTATAATCATGATTTTAAAATTAAATGGTTCTATATGAAGCTGGGTCTGAGAGTCTTTGCCATCTTTAGGTAATACAGCCACCACTGCTTTCTTCCAAGATGATGGTGCTTCCCCTCTTTTTAAAATACAGTTAAAATCTTCCAGATCTTTTATTACTTTTTTCCTTTCTGACTTCCAAACCTTCACATGAATATCTTCCTGAAAATTGATTATACATTACTGTTTTTATCTCATCACCTCCTATCTTCAGTGTTAGTAATTGAGACTCTCCTACCTCTAACCTTGGCATAATTAAGTCTTTCATAAATATTTCCATTTGCACTCTTTTTGATTTCCACATTTCTGTGCTTTATACAAATTTTCATATTTTTTTTGAATATCTGTAAAACCTCTATATGATCTCTGGTTATTATTCTTGTTATAAGTTCCCCAAGTCTGGCATCAACCCTTTAAATGTTCTGTTGCCTAAGTTGTTGTGCTAAATGTTTTTGTCTTCTAGAGTTGTTATCAAAAATATTTGCTTAATTGCAATGTTCCTAAACTCATGAATATTATCCAGATACTCCCTTGTTTTCTCTTTAGTACTCTGCATTTGCTCCTCCTCTTATTCTGTAAGATTCATCTTATTCTGCAATGCCTTTGTAAGGCCCTCTAAGTAATTTCTGTTACTTCTTAACCATATCTCATTGTCTGCTATTTTGATGCTGTTTTTAATCTCCATTTTCATTTTACCCCAGTCACTAGATATAACTTCTGAAGCTAGTTATAACTTCCCTAATGACTCTTGAATACTTTCCACTACCCATTCCTTAAATTCCTCTGTTTTTAGCAGTTGGGTGGGAAAGTGCCAGTGTTTTATTTTGACTTCATTGCCCTGCATTTTTATTTCAGTTTTTTATTGGTACATGATCATAAATAGTTATTGGATGTGTGCCAAAGCTTTTAATTAAATGCATATATTCTTTTGAAATATAATTTCTATCTAATCTAGCCCAGTTATTGTAGCTTGGGGAATAATATTTAAATTCTGAGTTCTTACTATTGAATTCACATCTTCCATACCAAATGTTTTCATACATTTCTTCAGAAATGTATCCTCTTTTGTTATATTGTCCCTTCTAGGTCTCCCTGATACATCCTCACTATTGCAAATCCAATTCCAGTCCATACCTATAATAATATTCCCTGCTGAAGGCTGATTATTTCTTCCAATTTTTTTAATTTCCACAATAACAATTATTGGTGGAATATAAATACATGCCATTTTAATCCTCTTCCATTGTCAATAGCCTCTTACTAACACAAATTTACCATTTTTGTCTTTTTTTTCCTCATCTATCACTATTGGAGCCCCTCTTGCAATTAGTATAATTAGTCCACTTTCCCTCTGTCCCTGATGTTCTGCTGAATATCCATTCTAAATTACTCTCTGTCAAATTCACATGCTCATTTCTTTCCAAATGTGTCTCCTGCATCATTGTCATTTGTACACTGCATTTCTTAATATAATGCAATACTCTTTCTTTTTTATCCATACTTTTAAAGAAATTCACATTCCAGGATAATATGAACAGCATAGCCATCATGATAAAAAAGCTATTGCTCCTACATATTAAACATGACAGGTTTTTTATGTGTATTTCCAGTGTTTGTGTTACAAACATACATATATTAATGGTTGGCATGCTGATCTTTTGTACAGTTGTTTCTTCTCATCTTCATTTGAACCTATGTCACATTTTTCAAGACTTTTTTGTTTTAATGAACTGCTTTGAAATAAAAAACTAAATACAAAAATAGCACCACCCCCTATTAACTTTTAACAAACACACAAAACTATGTACATCTTCAAAACATGAAGTTTAATTCTCCAGAAGAGAACAATTATCCCAAATTAGCAGCTGCATCTACTAGCATTATCTCACCTAAAGTTAAGGTTACCAATGATAAAGTGCATGCTACACTCTGTGTTCCCTCTTACAGTGATTGCTATCTCTCCTCCCCTACCAGATATGAAAAACAGGTTATATGCTTTCAGAAAACATTAACTTTTAACTTTTAGCCATAAGAAAAAGTGCACTGACTATTTTTAAATAAAACTAATTTGTACACTGTTCTATTGAATGCATTAGGTATTATGACTGCTATGGAGGTTGTTACCACTTATTCACTTCCCATAATTTCAAATTTAATATTTTCACTGAATTGCTTGCCACTGTACCTTTAAATTTTCCATTTCCTCAACAAAGAATTCTCAGAATTCTCAAGATTAATTGCTTGCACCTATAGGCAGCTTGTCTCCATGGAAATTACTCAGCAATCAGTCTTTGTAAATTTTACTCAGAAAAGAATGCATAGCTGCCCTAAGCTGCAGACATATGGACTCCACTGAACATTTGCCAGTGGAAAACAAACAAGCTAATACCATTGCAGTTGTAATATACTTAGCATTTTCATGGCTTTCATCATTGTATTTTGCTTTTAAATCCTACATGCTATTTACAGCATAGGCCAAAGGAAATAATCTAGACAATCACCCTTGTAAAATAAAAAAGAAAATATGTGAATTGTACGCATAGTATAATCAGTACACTTTTGTACCCTACTCCCAACCCAGCAGTCCAAGATCACAGCATATTAACATTAAACTTGGTTTTGTCCAGATGTTGTCTCTTGTTATACTGTAAAAAAAGATGAATAAAACAAAATCCACGTCAGCAGAACCAGCAGCAAAGAATCCAATATATATCTTAGTTTGTTTCAAATACTGTAAAAAAAGATTGTTGCTTACAACTAAAAAAAGACATGTATACTTCAATATCTTTAACACATACAATAGTCACTGAAAAGACCCCCACATTTAAAACACCCTTGACTACACACTTCACAAAACTGTTTTACTGTATAAAACATGCAGTTTATATCATGAAATGTTTTATGCAAATACTAAGAAAAAATGATTTATATTTAGTCTCCCCCCTTTTAGCATCCTCCTAAACATTAATGACAAAGTGAGGTATATGTTTTATATTCCACCCACAAGTATAACAAAGGCAACAACAGGTCCAGTGTTTTTCAGTCACTTTCTTGCAAAACCATATTTCACAAATGTGAAAAGATCCTTTATAGTCTTCCAATTATTCACTAATTTCAAAGTTGCTGGTCTTTTTCCTGTTCATCTCAATCTCCCAAATCCAGACTCTGGTTCAGGTCCAACTTAATTCTAATTCTTCTAGTCAATTCCTGTGGTTTATTCTATCTCTCTATGAACCTTACTATCAGAAGAATGAGAAGCAAAGTCCAGTTCTGCTTGTGGACTTACTTTTTGTTGAATAAACTTTTTTTTCCTCCTCTTGGTCAAAACATGTCTTTGATTCTCCATGAAAAAACACTTTGAAGACAGCTGAATACTGTAGCACTTACACTTGCCTCTCAACATTTTCAGATTATTGGAACAAATTTGTTTCTCTTATGTCTGGTGTACAGTAAATAATAATTTTCTACAAACACTCTGCTGTCTCCAGTTTTTAATACTTTGTCCATCTGCCACAATTTTTGTCAGGATTAACTCTTTCTGCTGGTATGATTGCATCTTTACTAATATAAGTCTTGGTTGCTTTCTCATGGCTAGGTTTTGAGCAATGTCAATTAACAAATTCAGCTGTGGAATACCAATCCAGTTGCTTATAGGTGCTTTCATAAAATTAATACAGTCTGCTCCTTCCAGTTTCTCTGGTACAGTAGAAAATCTCATGTTTTCTCTGTGTGTTCTATCTTTTAACTCTACTATTTTTTAAAAAAGTTCTTCTTGAGAAACTTCATATGCCGCCAGCTTTTTCTTCATGTCAACCTCTAATTTTTGCAGTTTTATCGGTGCGTCTGAATGGCTATATAAAGCTTGCTATATGTTTTGCAGCCTTTTGTTGTTGGAATTGATATATTCCTTCAATGTTTCATTTATTTTAAAAACCTTTGAGTATATATTTGATTTATTTTTTCCTCTAAATTATTGGAAGCCATCTCTTGAACCGAAGCCAAAGCTTGAATTGTTTTTTTTTTATTTTTTGTGAACAGCTACAGAATCCTTTGCACAGTGTTTTCACTTCAGTTTTTCTGATTGATTTTCTTTCAGGTTTTCCGAATTTCTTCTTTGCTGGCATCCGGGCAGTATATTTACTAGCCAGCAACTGAATTTCACCAAAAAAAAAAACATTTTTAATTACACTCTTTTTTTTCTCAGTTTCTGTTTTTACACTGGGAGAGCTGTAGTTAAGCTGTTGATCAGTGTACAGCCAACTTGGAAATAAATCAGGGACAATTTTTAAATATTACCCTAATCCATTTAAAAAGTTAATATAACAACAGGTTTTGCATCAGCATGCATTTGTTGAATATTAGGAAATCTGAAACTCTAATGTGTGACATTATTTTTCTGATTACAATCTTCAGTGATTTTCCAGCAAATAAAACACTTAATGAGAGACAGCACAAAAATATGAAGCAAAATCAGGGACATTATGCAAAATTATGGATAGTTGAGAAGTTGATCTCATGCCTCTCAGCAATGCTTAATCCTCAGTTTGCTCTCCCAGCCCTGGATCTCTCCAATCTCCTACCAGGCTGGCCTTGATATGACCCTAGTGCCAGATGGGCATTTTCCAGTAATTAAATTTTTGATTGCCAATAGCACTGAAGTTAGTAAAGCGTTACTATGTCTAGGCAATTCAGATCCTATATCCTTTACAAAAGAATATATACTCATCTCTTCCTTCAATATTTCTGCCAAGGTACTCTGTAGGGAATTTTTCAAATCTGCTAACTTGTCATAGTGCCAAAGAAGAAGTTTTCAGTGACAACTTTGTATCTCAACACACCTCCAGCATTTGCCATCTACCTGGAGAAACATTCTGTGAAGTCTGCTTGAGGTATAAAAACCTCTGTGTAAACACTTCCATGCAAAAATCCCAAAGCTTCTGGACTCCATTATATATTTGGGAGTCATGCAGATGTTTTCTTACTGTTCCTTTGTAAATTACCTTCCCAGTCTCTCTCTATCTCTTCCCAATCTTTTTTAACCTATTCTGATCTATTCATATATTTATTATGCACTATTTTGTATGTCCTGTTATTTATCTCCTTTTAAACAACAGCTTGTGTTCTAGACCGAATTAAAAACTCAACCAGATCTGGTCGGTCATTTAGCAATCCTGCATTGTTTCTCTTTGCTTATACTCTGTTTTCAGTCCCTCCTAGGGAGGGTAGTTTCTAATCTGCAGTCTAAACTTCTGCTTCCCTTTTTCCATTCTGTTATTCTCCCACCCAGATATTCACTCCTAGTTCATAGGTTAATAGGTTCATAGTTTGGTACTAGGCTATCGGCCCTAGGGCCTATACAAGCCTAGCCATAACAGTTCCCTGGCTATTTCTTCACACACTATTTACTTCCCTGGACCCCTGTCTAGCAGGGCAACTGACGTGATCCCTGGGGTGAATTTCCTTTCTCCCATCCAGTCATCAAGGTTCCTTTTGAAGAGTGCCAAAGAGGTGATCTACTTGACATGTATGGGCAGTCTATTCCAGAGTCTGAGGAGTCTCTGGGTCAGGAACCTATCCCTCCAGCATGTTTTGTTTATTGTGATGACAAGGTTTAGATCCCTGGAGCGTGTGGCTCTGAGAGATTGGGATTTCTTTAAGTGTAGCATGTCCAACAGCTCAGGGTTTGACATGGCCTTGTATGTTAAGCAGAGATCGCCTCAGAGTAGACAATATGTGACAGAGTATAGCTGGAGTTTAAGGCTGTCAGCATAGGGCATCTGCTTTAGGCCTGTGATTCTTTTAGTGAGATATTTCTGAGGCCTTTCCAGTTGTTGCAGATGTCTTGAGAGGTACATACCAAATGGCGCATTGTATTCTATAATGGGTCTAATGAGGGATGAGTACAGTGGGACAATGACCTCCTTTTTTCTGGATGAAAAGCCCTTAGTGATGAGGTGTGCCACATAGAAGGATTTCCTGATTGTCATGGCGATGTGGTTATTGAAGGTGAGTCCACTGTCCACCTGTGTCCCTAAGTTTCTTATAACGCTTTCGGTGTTTAGTGTACTGCCACCTATGTGGTAATTCATAGGAACATGTTTTTTCCCAAAGGGGATAACTATACATTTCTTGGCATTGAGCTTGAGCCCATGGCTCTGGCACCAAGCATCTGTTTCTGTAAGGCCCTTTTGTAGAGTATCGACATCATTTGGGGATTCAATAATGGCTCCCAGTTTGCAGTCATCTGCGAACTTTGTTAGCCAGAGTCCCTTAGTGTTGGCTTGTACTTCAGAGAAGTAGATGCCAAACAAGAAAGGTCCCAGGACTGAACCCTGAGGTACTCCACTTGTCACTTGTCTGGAGCTGGATTTGGAGTCAGCTACTTTTACAGTGTGGGTTCTGTCAGTAAGCCAGTTGGCAACCCATCGAGTGACATAGGGATTAATGCCCAGCTTAGTAAGTTTACTATGATTCCAGAGTGGGGGGTGGTGTCAAAGGCCTTGGCGAGGTCAAGATAGGCTGCGTATACTGCCTTACCCTCATCCACAGCTTTGGAGACTGATTCAAAGAAGTCAATCAGGTTCAGGAGACAAGATCGGCCCTTCACGAACCCAAACTGGGTGGAGTCCAGGATTTTAAGGTTGCCATTGTCTTTCTTTATATGTTCCATGATAATACGTTCCATGGCCTTGCAGATCAGGCTCGTCAGATTGATGGGGCAGTATTTCTCGGGATCCAAGGTGGATCCCCCTTGTGGAGTGGGATAACTGTAGCTGTGCACCACTTAGTGGGCATGAAGCCTGAGGTGAGGCTATGATTAAACATGACACTTAGGTGAGGTGCCAGTTCATTTTGTAGTTCATGTAGTACACAGCCCCGGATGTCATCTGGTCCCATGGATGCTGTATTCTTAGCTTTGGAGAGTGCGTTTTTTACCTGTGTGGCCATTATTACAGGAATTTGGGAATCTTTCTGGTATTGAGATGAGCCATTTAGGGGGTGAGAGGAGGGTGAAGTTGGCACTGAATCGATCTGCCAGGATATTGGCAATATCCTTGGGATCAGTATATTTAATGCCATTCTGTTGTAGCTCAGAGCAGGTCTGAGCATTGCCATTTAGATTCTTGACAAAGTTATAGAATGCCTTGTGGTTGTCTTTGGAATCTTTGGCAATTTTATTTTCGTAACTAGCTTTGGATGATTTTATGAGGGATCTCAGCTTCTTACTGAAGCTGGTAAGGGAGTTTTTTGCATCCTGAGATTTTCCTCTTTTCTGCAACAGTTTCTTCCTTTTGTTGTAAAGTTTTTTTTGCAGGGGACCACCAGATTGGCTTCCTTTTTTGGAGGAGAGCATCTTGGTTCTATTTGGGATGGCACGATTCATGTATTAGTGGATGTGCTTGTACAGTGCCTTAGTGTAAGACTCAGCAGTCAAACTTTCAGTTCCCGTCTGCATGGGTGTCATGAAGTTTGTAACTTCTGACTTGAGTAGCATGAAGTTGGCTTTGGAGAAGTTTTTTATGGAGGTTTCCTTACTGGAGGGTGGGGGTGGGATGTGGATGCTAAGGGTGATTAGCTTATGGTGTGACCTGACCAACGAGGGGGTGACCATAGGTGTGGAGCATCGATTTCCCATGTTGGTAATAACCAGGTCTAGGATATTGCAGCCCCTGGTGGGACTATGGATTAGTTGATCCAGGGCATTGGAATTTATGAATTCCAAGAACCGCTGGGCAAAGGTATTGGTACATGAGTAGTTTTCCCAGTTAATGGCAGGGTAGTTGAAATCACCCAGTATTAGGGTGTTTGGTTGTATATTAATATTTTCCAGTATGTTTAGAAAGGTGTAGTGAGAATCTTGGGGCATGGTGGGGGATCTGTAGCAAGCTACAAGTTGGAGTGCAGTCTTACCCAGTGTTAATTGCACCTGGAGAATTCCTTGGTTCCTTTGTAGATTTTTTGCAACAGATTCCAGGCCCCTCTTGCCTATTTTCTATACCTGTACATATACTCATCCCTACTGATAGAATAGCCTTTTCCATTTTCCATGCTTGCTTAGTTCTTAGAATGCTTTCTTCTACTTTATAAATATAATATTCTGTATGGTTGTTGCCATCCTCCATAAAGGCCTTCATCCTACACATCCTACTCTGTCCTTATTTCTTAAACCCCCCCCCCATTTCATTGTTATTCCTTTCTACCTTGATTTGTAACCTTCTGCTTATGTTAAGTATATGATGCTTAACTGCATAGCACTAACATATCATTTCAGTTCAAGTAATCCTAAACTACCTTGTTCCATGGGAATAAACAGCTTAACTATTGCCCTTGTTTCTTCCCAAGTAAATTCATTCATCTCTTTGTTAATTATAGTCCCCAACTTCTTTAGTTAAAAATACACCTGACCTGCATATAAAACTAAAGGGACTAGAAACAGTTTCACTGCTTGTATCTTACTATCCAGTCATAGTCAACAGCTTCCAACTTTTGAATTTTTATATTATCTGTTGTTTAGTTTCTTCCCACATATCCTTAGCTATCATAATAGAATAATTTCTAAACCATACACCTAAATACTTCATCTAATCATGTCCCCATAAATATGGGTATCACTGAACCAGTTCCTGAGAAGGTACATAGTTTTCTCTATACCATTTTTCCCTTCATTTATTAATATCTTGAAAATACTTGAAACTGTCTCAAAATGTTTCATAACACTGAAATCTACTTTTATGGATTATTAAAGTAAACAATAAAATAATTTTCAAATAAGGTAAGTTTTTCTTGATTACCATACCAGTTATATCATTGAGTTTGTGAGTACCTTTTTTGCCAATGGCTTTAAGTATAAAGCAAATAATAAAAGGGAATCAAAGGTTAAAATGTTGAAACAAATTTATGTTCATTGTATACATTGTATCACCTACATACAAGTAAAGTGTTTGAATATTTTATACTCACTAGGCTAGCCGGAAAACATCTCATTTGGGTCAATGCTCTACCCAAGAAAACAAATTTAAATAAATAAGTAAATAAAGACACTGCTCAGCTATGAATTTAGGAGAATGTGATAATCTAAATTAATGTAGATTTTATAAGGAAAATATAGTCTGAAATTAAATGTATGACATCTGTGGAGTGCAATCCTTCTCCTTCCATCACAGAGTCACATCTTTTATGAAAGAAAGAACAAGATATTGAAGCAATACCAGAAGCAGTTGTAAGTATAAATACAGCAATGAGAGCAGACACTCAAATAATAGCAGTTGTCTCTTTTCCCAAAAGACAAATGCTTGAATCAAAGAAAATGAAGCATAGTATGTTTTTCAGAAACATTTTCCTGTTATATAGTTGCTCAATGAAGAAAAAAAGACAAATGTTTGATTTCTGTTGAGAAAAGAATGTAATTGCCTTATTCCTGAGGAATAGTGAGCTTGGAGAAGATTTTAATAAGTAACAAGGCATGTAGGGAAACCTCTAGATGGGGCCTCCTCCACCTTGCATGAAACTGGAATTTTAGACAAATTATTCACTGCTTCTTTAGTGTAATCATTGTGAAGTGTCTGCAGTTTCTTAGGAGAGTCTCTGGTAACTATTACCTGCAATGTATCATGCCAACAGGAAAATTGGAAAACTGCGATTGCTCTCTTTCAAAGGATCACTCTTATACAACAAAACTGGATGACTTAGACTTACAGATTTGTAATACTGCACTGATCATGTCACAAATGTCATAATACTTACTTTGCTTATGAAAGCAGTCAATTATTTATAAATTCCTACAAAAATGCAATTGAGCTCTCAGTCTGAGAAAGTCTTCAGTTATTAATGGTGTCACCACAAAACAAAGAACTACAACTCAGGTTTACTAAAAACAGCAAAAATTTTGCTCTGTATATGTTATGTTTGAAAGTAGCATTTAATGTGAGAGAAGGCAAAAGACTTATACTCCTAATGTATAGGTTTGCATCTTCTACCCCTACATTCAAACTTCTCTGATCTGAACACTTGCATTTCAAAGAAATGTGCATCTCCTGGTATACAGAAACATAAAAATAATGCAGAAACTAAGTAAGAAGATGTTACTAAAAATAAGTTATATGTCATGCATTTCAAGAAATATCCATGCGAACTTTCTTCACTGCAACAACATACTCTAACCTACCAGCACCTGAGCACACAGTATCCTAGCAACACATACTGCTAACAGTCCTATACGACATGCTACAAGAACAAAGATACTCTTGTCAGAGCTGAAAAAAACTTTAATTTAAACAAAAGACTAAAAGAAGGAAATTTAATGATTAGAAAATGCTACCATATTCTAAATAGGTGGCACAGAAATGCATCACCCAGACAGCATTGCTGTTCTTTATCGGTAGCTTAAATGTTCATGTATTGCAAGAAACTTATACATGTACTCATGACAGGAAATGTACAACTTAACCATTATTGCTTCTGTTTATGTGTTAAACTCATGGATTTTCAAGGAATAAATGATTATAGGAATGCAAAAAAACTGAAGCTTGGGTAAGTTAAGTTATGAAGAATAGTAGGTGAGCCAACATTAAATAATTTGCTTAAACAAATTGTGGTTAAAATACAGTGCAAAGAACATACTTTATCACAACAGAGGTTCCAAAATATGGATTTACTTGAAAATGCTTTCAGTGACATTGTTTGTAAACAGATTTGGTGTCTTCATATATCAATTTATCAGTTCAGTACAAGGTCAGATTTTAGATCACTATGTATGTATGTATACCTTTAAGAAGCTTTCCATGGGCTTGCATGTTCAAGCCAAGCTGTCATTTTTTAGACAGCTGTTGAGATGTAAGCATGCATTTATGTAATGGTCTGTCAGTTAATTGGTTTGTTTATATTTTATGTTGCTGCTATCCATCCTGATGTGTTTCTATGGGTCTACTTTGACTCACCGAAATAACTCTTCACCAATTCATAGTTGGCCAACTCCACTTCACCGAAATGGCTTTAAACCGAAAGCATGGACTGCAGAAACCCTTTCCCTGTGAAAGGAACCACTTGGCCACCAGGGTGAACTTTGCCCTTTCTCCAGTGTAGTGCAGTCTTGGAGTTGGTATATTTAAGTAGGGGGGATGTGGGGGGAGGTGAAGCCCTCCACTTGGGTGAGTTTAGTTTTGGCCGTTGAGGTTTTTTTTCTGTGGTGGCTAAGTGATTCCTTTCACAGGGAAAGGATTTTGGCAGCCCATGCTTTTGGTTTAAAGCCATTTCGTGAAGTGGAGTTGGCCACCTAGGAATCAGTAAAGTGTTATTTCAGTGAGTCAAAGTTATTACAAGTATCTGGTGTGTGTTCATGTTCATACATAATTACAAGGGCCATATTTGCAGTGTGTTTAAGCATAATTTGTTGGCATGGCAGAAGGCTTTTGCAGACCAGCTCCACTTGTATTTGATAATATTGCAAAGAATTGGAGAGTGTTTGAGCAAGAGTATGATATTTTAATACAAGCTGCATTTTCTGATAAAGATGCACGTACAAAGGCATTTATTCTGCTTAATTTAGCTGGTTCAGAAGCCATAGAAAGAGAGCGGTCATTTGTGCATGCACCTGCTGTGTTTGCAAGAGAGGGGGAAGACTGTCATATAGTGGTACCGGCTGAAACAAGGGAAGACCCTGAGTGTTTAAAATGTAAATTTAGAGAAATGTGTAACCCCGAATAAATATTGCAATGGAAAGGCACTTATTTTACACAAGGAATCAAAAGCCTGGTGAAACTTTTGCAGCATATATAACTGACTTGAGAAACAAAGCTAAAACTTACAGATTTTGTGATTTAAGAGATGAGCTGCTAAAAGGCAGACTTGTCTGGTATTAAAGATGATGCGGTGAGAAAGATTTTGCTTTGTGACAGTGATTTAACTTTGGATAAGGCCATTGAGATTTGTCAGATATATGAGCTCACAGAAAAGCACATAAATATGTTTACAAATGAGAAATGCATACTTCCAGTGTCTTCTAAAGCTAATGCTGATAGTATGTAGCACATGATTAATAGAAACAGGCCTAAGCACATAGCAGCAACTGTGAACCCTGTAACAGTCCACAGTAACCCCCTGTAGCTTTTTAGCAAATTCCAGAGCATGCATAGTCTCAGTGAAGCACAAGGGTGACTCAGCAGAAAGCATGTTCCCTTACTTATCCTCATAGTCAATTGACATAATTGTGGTGGTAATCATGTATCTAAAAGAGAAAAGTGCTTGCAATGCCACAGATGTAAAAAGTGGAATCATTTCCAAATATTATGTAAATCAAAAGAGGCATATTCTTTTATTAAAAGAGAACATTCAAAGAGACAAATTGATCAATTAGAAAGCTATGGCCATACTGTTTATGTTGATGGTGTGTCTGTGCTTAATGAAACAGTCAATGCAGTAGATTTGTGGGCAAAGAATGAAGTATTTTGTAGTGTTCGGATAAATGGAAGGCCCATAGAGCTCAAAGTTGACACAGGTTCAAAGTACAATGTTATGTCAGCAGAAATATTTGCTAGAGTATGTGCTGGTGAGAAGCTTGATTTGGCAAAGTGTGCAAAGCTTGTTGCTTATGGTCGTGAAGAAATTCAAACCAAGGGTTCAGTAGTGTTTTCATGTTACTCTTCTGGGAACAGCAATGTCTTGCAATTTTACATAGTCAAAAGACACATATAGTCATTATTAGGCCTCAGAGACAGTTTGAAAATAGGACTACTGTCATTTAATAAGGAAGTCTACCATGTAAGCTTGAAAGACAACTGTTCTAATTTCGCCCAGTCTATTTTCTCTACCTATGCTGATTTTTTCGAAGACAAACTCCCAGATGTGTACTCCATGGATTTAGACCCTGAAGTCAGCCCAGTTGTCAGACCAGCCCAAAAAGTTCCAGTAGCTATGCAGAACAGAGTCAAAGCTGAGCTAGATAAAATAGTGCAGCAAGGTGTGATTTGTCCAGTTGATGAAACAACTGAATGGGTATCTTCCATGGTGGTAGCTCATAAGAAAAGCTCAGATGATTTCAGAATATGTATTGATCCAAGAGATTTAAACAAAGCACTGAAAAGACCTCAACATCTAATGTGTACAGTAGAAGAAGTCACTACTGTTACACCAAATGCCACTGTTTTTTTCTGTTTTAGATGCAGAATTCATTTTGGCAATTTTTTCTTAACCGAAAATCTTCGTTGCTAACCACTTTCAGTACTCTTTTTGGCAGATACAGATTTTTGAGAATGCCACTTGGGATAAATTCTGCCAGTGAAGTCATCTAGCATTTAATGGAATACATTTTCTGGATATCCATGTGCTATTATAGAAGATGATCTTCTAGTAGGAGGTAATGATGAAGCCAAGCATGACAGAAACCCCAGGAAAGTTCTGGAAAGAGCACATGAAGTAAATTTTAAGCTGAATACTCAGAAGTGCAAGTTCATGCTACAAGAAGTTACTTATGTTGGTCATTTGTTTACTAGTTCAGGCTTACGACCAGATCCTTCCAAGCAAACAGCAATTCTTGATATGCCAACTCCAGACAATGTTCAAGCCCTACAACATTTTCTTGGCATGGTTAACTATCTAGGCAAGTTCATTATAGACTTAAGCCAACTTTCAGCATCCCTTAGGCAGTTGACATGCAAAGATGTAGCCTGGTCCTGGTTAGAACAACACCAAAGAGGATTTGATGTCCTGAAACAGAGAATTGCTAGTCCACCAACTCTTAGATACTATGATATTTACAAACCAGTAACTCTTTCTTGTGATGCTTTGAAATTTGATTTTGGTGCAGTCATTCTTCAAGAGGGTAGACCAGTAGCCTATGAGTCCAGAACTCTAACCCAAACAGAGATGCAGTATACCCAGAGGAAAGAATGAATAAATAAACAAAAAAAACAAGCTAACAAATAACCAAAAAGGTACACAGATAGTGATGAATACTACA
Organism: Protopterus annectens; assembly: GCF_019279795.1. Lineage (NCBI taxonomy): Eukaryota > Metazoa > Chordata > Ceratodontiformes > Protopteridae > Protopterus > Protopterus annectens. The sequence continues at coordinate 1,477,168,577 of NC_056729.1, forward strand.
ACATCTCTCCCTCATTTAAAACAATAATACAACAATGCTTAAAATTACCTTCCATGTTAGGTAATGCCACCATGATTCTCATTAAACAGATTAAAATGGGCATGTACCTTCATTTGTAAAATAAACAGCTGCTTCCACATCTTCTACATTCTTAATAGTTCATATATTCTTCTAGACACATAACAGGAATAGAATGTCCTAAATCACTGTACCAAACAGCAATATAACATTCACAGTTAGTCACAGATTACCTTTGAATTCCTCATAGCCGGCCTTAGGCATAGACCAACTAGGCAGCCGTCTAGGGTGCCACTCTGGCAGGAGTGCATTTCCAGTAATCTGGATGGTGTAGGTATGCCAGGATGGGGGCATTAGGTGGTGTGTTTGGGGGGGGGATGCTGTGGAGCTCTTTTGCCTAGGGCACCAGTTGACCAAAGGCCAGTCCTGGAACTCCTGTCACCCTAAGGAACAAATTTGCATCAGTATACCTGCTCTCCTGCTTTTTCAGAATGTGATGCTGTTCATATTTATACTCAAAAAGTGAGTCTTCCAAGAAAATGTTGATTTTGAAGTCAAATGAATCATAAACATAAGGTTTCTAGATAGTGAGGAGTATTACTTCTAAACCTCTTAGCACAAGAAATCCAGACAAAGCCAAAAATAATGGGTGGTGGGGGCAAAGGACCAAAAATAGAGACACATTGTAAATATTGCTTTTAAAAAACTTAGAAAGTTGCTAGAATAAAAGTTTTTTTGTTAACATGCATTTTCTGGAGGATATGAAATCTGAAACCCAAATGTCTGTCATTATTTAAAGAAGTCAGTCTTCATTATTTGCCAAGAAAACCACTAATTTTTATAAGGAACAGAACAAACGTTGAGGCAAAAATCTGGACATTCTGAGAAAATCTGGACAGTTGAGAGGTATGGGAGTAAATCCCTATATAGTTCCCATCCTGCTGCTAGGTATTATTGTTAGAATGCCTAGCATAACATTTACCAGGAAATTATACTTCCCTGTATATGCAAACAATCATGATATTGAGAGTGAAGTTTGAGGAGTTCCGTTGTAATAATTTATAGGTGCCTCTGGAAGCATAATTTCCTGGTAGATGATGTTATTATACTAAATATCCTGTGTATAATACATAACTATGGTGCTTGTTACAGGACACAACTGGATGATTTACTCACTTTTTGTACTACTCTGCCCACAGCACAGACTAACACAATCATCATCATCATCATCGTCATCTTCTTTCGGCTGTTCCCGTTAGGGGTCGCCACAGCAGATCATCTGTTTCCATTTCTTCCTGTCCTCTGCATCATACTCTTTCACACCAACCACCTGCATGTCCTCTCTCACCACATCCATAAACCTCATCTTAGGCCTTCCTCTTTTCCTTTTACCTGGCAGCTCCATCCTTAGCATCCTTTTCCCAATATACCCAGCATCCCTCCTCAGCACATGTCCAAACCAACGCAATCTCGCCTCTCTTGCTTTGTCTCCAAACTGTCCAACCTGAGCTGACCCTCTAATATACTGATTCATAATCCTGTCCATCCTAGTCACACCCAGTGCAAATCTTAACATCTTTAACTCTGCCACATCCAGCTCTGACTCCTGCCTTTTCGACAATGATACCGTCTCAAACCCATATAACATAGCTGGTCTCACTACCCTCTTGTAGACCTTCCCTTTCACTCTTATTAGTACCCGTCTGTCACAAATCGCTCCTGACACTCTTCTCCACCCATTCCACCCTGCCTGTACTCTCTTCACCTCTCTTCCACACTCACCATTACTCTGAACTGTTGATCCCAAGTACTTAAACTCATCCACCTTTACCAACTCTATCCCCTGCATCCTCACCATTCCTCTACCCTCCCTCTCATTTACACACATATATTCTGTTTTAGCCCTGCTGACCTTCATTCCTCTTCTCTCTAAAGCATATCTCCACCTCTCCAGGGTCTCCTCAACCTGGTCCCTACTCTCACTACATATCACAATGTCATCTGCAAACATCATAGTCCACGGGGCCTCCTGTCTAATCTCATCTGTCAACCTGTCCATTACCACTGCAAATAAGAAAGGGCTCAGAGCTGATCCTTGATGTAATCCCACCTCCACCTTAAACGTATCTGTCATTCCCACCGCAGTCCTCACCAATGTCACACTACCCTTGTACATATCCTGTACCACTCTTACATACTTCTCTGCCACTCCCGACTTCCTCATACAATACCACAACTCCTCTCTAGGCACCCTATCATATGTTTTCTCCAAGTCCACAAAGACATAATGCAACTCATTCTGACCTTCTCTGTATTTCTCCAACAACACTCTCAGAGCAAATATTGCATCTGTAGTGCTCTTTCCTGGCATGAAACCAAACTGCTGATCACTAATCATCACCTCCCTTCTTAACCTAGCTTCCACTACTCTTTCCCATAACTTCAAGCTGTGACTGATCAGTTTTATCCCTCTGTAGTTACTGCAGCTCTGCACTTCACCCTTATACTTAAAGATAGGTACCAAAACACTTTTTCTCCACTCCTCAGGCATCCTCTGATTTTCCAAAATTTCATTAAACAATCCGGTTAAAAATTCCACTGCCATTTCTCCTAAGCACCTCCATGCTTCCACAGGTATGTCATCTGGACCAACAGCCTTTCCATTCTTCATCCTCTTCATAGCTGTCCTTACTTCCTCCTTGCTAATCTGTTTCACTTCCTGATTCACTATCCCCACATCATCCAACCATCTCTCTCTCTCTCATTCTCTTCATTCATCAGCCCTTCAAAGTACTCTTTCCATCTACTCAACACACTCTCCTCACTTGTGAGTACGTTTCCCTCACTGTCCTTTATCACCCTTACCTGCTGCACATCTTTCCCAGCTCTGTCCCTCTGTCTAGTCAATCGGTACAGGTCCTTTTCTCCCTCTTTAGTGTCCAATCTCTCATACAACTCTCTATATGCCATATCCTTAGCCTTCGCCACCTCTTTCTTTGCCATGCGCCTCATCTCCTTATACTCATGTCTACTTTCTTCATCTCTTTGACAATCCAACTTCTTCGCCAGCCTCTTCCTCTGTATACTCTCCTGTACTTCCTCATTCCACCACTATGTCTCCTTGCCCTCCTTCCTCTGTCCAGATGTCACACCAAGCACCTTCCTAGCAGTCCCCCTTACTAGCTCTGCTATAGTTACCCAGCTATTCGGTAACTTTTCATTACCTCCCAGTGCCTGTCTTAACTCTTCCCTGAACTCCACCTCACAATCACCCTTTTTTAACTTCCACCATTTAATCCTTGGCACTGCTTTCACACTCCTCCTCCGCTTCTTGATCACCAACATCATCCTGCAGACCACCATTCTATGCTGCTTAACTACACTTTCCCCAGTCACCACTTTACAGTCTCCAATCTCCTTCAGACTGGCCCTCCTACATAGGATATAATCCACCTGTGTGCATCTTCCTCCACACTTGTACATCACCCTATGCTCCTCCCGCTTCTTAAAATACGTATTCACCACAGCCATGTCCATCCTTTTCGCAAAATCCACAGTCATCTGACCTTCTGCATTCCTCTCCTTAACACCATACCTACCCATCACTTTCTCATCCCCTCTGTTCACTTCACCAACATGCCCATTGAAGTCCGCTCCAATCACTAGTCTCTCACCCTTGGGTACACTCACCACCACTTCATCCAACTCACTCCAAAATTTTTCCTTCTCATCCATCGCACACCCAACTTGTGGAGCATATGCACTAACAACATTCATCATTACATCAATTTCAAGCTTCATAAACATCACTCTATCAGACACTCTCTTCATCTCCAAAACACTCTTGGCATACTGTTCCGTTAGGATAACCCCTACCCCATTTCTTCTGCCATCCACACCATGATAGATCAATTTGAACCCGCCTCCTATACACTTGGCCTTACTTCCCTTCCATCTGGTCTCTTGTACGTACAATATATCAACCTTCCTTCTCTCCATCATATCAGCTAGCTCTCTCCCTATACCAGTCATACTGCCAACATTCAAAGTTCCTACCCTCAGTACTACACTCCTAACCTTCCTCCTCTCTTCTTGCCTTCGGGCATGCCTTCCCCCTCCTCTTCTTCTTTGGCCAACAGTAGTCCAATTTCCGCCAGCACCCTGTTGGCTAACAGTACTGGTGGCGGTCGTTGCTAACCCGGGCCTCGACCGATCCGGTATGTAATTATGAAAAATTCTCCGCATCAGTAATTTTTGGCAGAGATTTTACACAATAAACAACAAAATTGTCTGATAAGTCTAGATCTTTCTGGACGAAAGCACTCATCCTTGGATTTTTTGTCTGAAGTTAATAAAGTGGATTCTGCATTCTACAACTGTGTGGTGATTTGCAGCCCGCAATACTTTGAGTGGGTTCAATTCAGCTACTTCTTCTGGCTTTTGTGTTTATCTACAATAAACAACAGGCATGCACCAGCTCTCATATCAGAATTGGAGGAAAACCTCATTTTTACAAATACAATACTAAGAAAAAAGAGAAAAGAAATTGAATAAGTTAACAGAAGCATACTGCACTGAAAAAGTATGGTAAGAAATTAATATTATGTTACTCAGAGAAAAAAAACTGACATACAAGCATATTTGTTTGGACAATGACGACTGAGCATCATAAAAAGCGCTGTTTATTACATGGTTAATTAAAAAGTAGAACCTGCGTAGCTCTGTTGATTCCCACTTAGAACTTACAGATTTATTTCACGAATGTAGATGATTTCTTTCTCTGTGTATTGTTGGGGAAATAACTGAATGTTCAGTTTATACTCGTGTTATAGAGCTTCCGTAAATAGATTTTCCTTATTAGCACTTTTAATTAGCAGTTTGGTTTTAATTGTGGCGCTTGCTCTGGCATGCATGCATTCAACAATACTACCAGTGTGCATCTCCCATGGGTTTGGAAGGGAATATTTAAATCTACTGTTGTTACTATACTTAACAAGCCATTGCAGTCACTGTTTGACAATGGTAAACAGCACTCTAAGAATCGTTTTATGTCACCAGAAATCACAAAACAGTTAAATTGGCTGCATGCAGCAGCTCCTCATGTATAGTTATTGAGGCATAAAAAGTTAACCGACAGGGTTAAGCACAGAACTGTAGGAGTTGCATCAGCAGTCATTACACCCCCACACTAGTGAAATGTAGCTGTGTGCTGGTTGTTGTGTACACTACTTTCTTTGGGAAGAAAAGGTGGTTTCCTTTGGTTCTAGGTGTATTTTCCTAGGGGTAGGATGTTCAGGAAGACTTTCTCCGAAGGAGTGCAGATAATTAACTTATATTCCGCTCAAATGTCTACTTCAAATATGTTTCGCTCCTTTTAGTTTTTTTTTTTTTTTTGGGCAGTGCATTTCATATATTTTGCTTGGCTGTGGGATACCAAGGAAAACCTTCGCGATGGAGCTTTTCACATCAGTGGTACCAGCACTCACGGTGCTTTGTATTCAGCAATATCGGATTATAAGGTAATGTCTCATCGGCATGGAATATGCATGTTTATAAGTATATGGAGTATGTTGCACGCTGGCGGAATTTCAGTTTAGTTTAGCTTCAGTTTGCGATCTGCCCCCGCCCCAATTTTCTGCATGAAACAAGTGCGCAGCCTAGCACACTCTGTTGTGAGGGCTATTACCTCCTCGTTCGCTTGGTAAAGGACGGTATGCATTTGAAATGGACCAGTCGCAAGCAAAAATGGCAAAGAGTTTAGAGCAAAAATATTTGCCCATTGTCCTACAATAATGGCATAAAAACAATTACTTTGCAACTGAAATACCATGCATCTCTGTATAAAAGTAACTCAAATTCTGAAGAGTGAACTTTTACAGTATTAAAAGTGAACTCCAGTCCTTTGCAGTAGCCAAGGCGGTCTTGCCCTACAAAAATCTCCTATTTTTGTTAAAATAATATCCCACAGGGCTGTACAGGGCGAAGTACACTTTTGAACACCTCTCGGAATTCGGAAAAGTTGTGGTTAATCTAAACGAAGGTATATGGCATATGTGCATACATAACTTAGTGCTTAATCTCTGAAAACTGTTTTATAATAGTTTAGGGTTATGTGTACCACGCCTCTTAACTTAGAGCAAGAAATGTGGACAGAGACATAAATAATGGGGAGTGGGGGTGAGAAAAGCCCCCAAATAGAGACAATATTTAACTATTGCTTTTACAGACTTAGAAAGTTGATAGAAAAGCATGTATTTTCAGGAGGATATGAAGTCTAAAACTGAAATGCCTATCTTTATTTTCTGACTTCAATCTTTAATGATTTACCACTGATCTGACAGGAAAAAAGCACATTTTTAAGAAAAACGAACCAAAAAATGCGATGCGAAAATCTGTGTAGTTGAAAGGTATGTGTACATCTCTTACGCTTATACTGACTAATGTTTTGGAGATACGTGCACATTTTTAAATGTTATGAAGAACAGAATAGTTTCTAGGTTCGCATACAAAAGTAAGAAACTGACTACACTCTTGCAGAAGGCCGCACGTGCGTTACAGAAGCAACTTAAAATGCTCATATGGTATTAGAAGTCACTGGATCTTCTAACTTCCGCTTATTTGTATTTGTACCTGCTTTCCCTCTAGGCATTTGTTTTTCGAGGGAGAAACTTGGATTGTTATATTTAAGAAACACAGTGTACAGTATTAAGACGGAAGGCGCGAATCTCACGAGTGTTGACAGAGTTTGTAATGTTAAGAGGGATGGTGGTTATAGTTCATTTAATGTTTTGTTATAATCCTTCCCACCACCACCACCACAGCTTTGTCAGCTATGGCCCAGGTGAGGCTGTCAAAGTGCAGGTGTATCCATTGAAAATAAAGGCTGTTCTTTTAATTTAATTAAACTTGACACCCTATTTTTTCCTGGGATAATCTTAAACCACCTATTCATTATTTCTGACTTTAGTGTTATTGGAATATTAAGTTCAGTAGTGTTTCTGTGGTAATTTTGGAAATGAGAGAATGTTTGTTGGCTATTATTTTTGAATAAAATGTCCCCAGTATATACGAACGTTTTTTTTTTTTGTTATTGAATGTAGGCGTGTGC
>NC_056729.1:1477180702-1477205702 GCF_019279795.1 Protopterus annectens
TTAAATTTTCCACAATTGTTCGGGTTTCTATTTTTAAAAGAATTGCTTTCTTGAATGAAGTGACAGATATTTTCTATGCAAGTTTGGAGGCTGGCATAATGGTTAAGCTGTTTACCTCACAGTGAAAAGCTACAGGGTTTGATTTTTCATTTATTGGCTAGGGGTATAACAGTCTGTAGAATGATTGCCTAGTATTGACCTATATTTCATGTAACAATTGATAGGTTAGCTAACAGCTATGACTTAAAAGTAATTGCTTATAAACTGTTAATTAGTATGATGTGTAATAAAACATTTTGAACTTTGCTTATGATACTAAACGCACTGACTAAGTGACACAGAGTGCATATCAGGATCTACTGTTTAGATTGTTACCTCTGTGGACTTATTTCTGCTGAGATGCTTGTTCATAAAGATTATATTATCTGAAACTTAACAGATGAGCAGCAGCATACACTGACACATGCAACGTTACGTTTTAATGGTGCTGACACAGATGCCAGTAATATACGTTCTGCTGAATTTTAAGTTACTGCAAGGTGAGTTTGTTAAATTCCATGGGAACTTGGATATTGTAACAGAATATAGATTTTCCTCTGAAAGAGATTCTCGTACTGTTTTATCTTATTAAAAAAGACATCAGAAACATATCATTTGGAGAGTTTGACTTTAGGCATGCTTCCTTCCCTTTTTCTTATTGTTTGATTGACCTCTGCAGACACATATGTGATTCAGTTAATAATTCAACAGACTGTAACCTGCGCAGAATGCTGTTATTATGATGTTGCTTTTATAATAAAATGTATTTTCTATTATGGGATTGATTTCTGTATAACACTGCAGCATTTAGGTTATTTTCTCCTGTACACTTTTAGAAGTCATGCTGTAAAATAAATATCATTGATTAGAGGTAGGGTATTGATTGTTGGGGTGACACAGTGGGAGAATGAGCAGCATTGTTACCTCAGACCAAGAGGTTCCCCCATTCATTTCTCAGCCAGGCTGCCTTCTGGGTGGAGCCTGCATGTCCTCCCTTTGTTTACATGGGTTATCTCTGAGTACTCAGATACCTACCCACATTCCAAAGACATGGGGCAGGTGGACTGGGGATTTTGAATTGTCCATGGAAGCATAACCTTCCATTGAAAATGCAAAATGTCGAACCACCAATGATTGACACCTAATGGTCGAAGACACTAAACAGTGACCCACTAAAGATTGAAAACACAGTAAAATACAGTTTTGCAATACATTTATCCCTAAACCCCCTTGACAAGAATGTGTTAGAATTTCTGTATTTGCTAGATAACAGTCATGTTATTAAATAAAAAACAGTAAAATGCAGTTTTACTGCACCTGCACCCCCCCCATATTCCCTGTTTAATTATATATACCAACTCCAAGATCACACTGCAGTGAAGAAAGGGCATATTCCCCAATCCCCACTGTACCAAGGTCTCATTGTGAAAACACTGGGAAGGTTCAGTCAGCCAATTTTAAATCAGCAGTACTGACTGTTTCACTTGTTGATGGAAGCGCACATCTATAAAGTACTGTCCCCATTGTCCAAATGTGTTTTGCTTATAGTTATATGGACCTGGAGTAGCTCAAGAGAGTCATACTGTTTTTCACCATTCGCAAGTTGTATTTGGATTTAATGAAAATGGATACATTTCCACCTTCGGGTCTTTCATGTTCATTTTGGGGTCTTAACATAGGGAAAGCATTGTATTCCTGCACTGCCAGGGTACTCTGTACATCTTTGAACCAAGTCTCAGTGACTGTACAGATATCAGCATCTTCCAAGGTGAGGAGTGCTTCTGGGGATTGCAGCTTACTGTTTAGGCACCTAGCATTAAGCAGCATGACCTTGAGTTTGTCTCTAGAATATTTTTCTATGTCAGTAGTTTTGTTGTTTTGACATAGCCTAAAAAAGGCTCCTTGGGGGAGACAATTGTTTTTGCCAGTAACCTAAAGCCTTAAGGAGATGGTGAAGGCCATCCCTGGCGAAGTATCGAGGTTTGTTGACCATGTCTTCCCAGGCTGGCAGATATTTAATACCCTTGGAGTAACATCAGAAGCTAAACCATTTGTTACAATCAATCATTTTTTTGTCTGTACTGTGGCATCATCCTAGGTTAAGGTAGAATGCTGCCTAGGGCTAGGGACATACCTGCCTGGCACACATAATCAGAGAGCTGTGTCATGTCTCTCATATAATCCAGAAAGGTACGTGTCAGAAGAAAAAATTCAAATTGTCCTTTATTAGCAGCTAACCAGATTACACAGCATGTTGGCCAAGATGTCCGGTCTGGACTGATCTGATCTCCTCTGATCTGATCAACTTGTTTACTGACATCAACTTTTATACTGCAAGCAAAATAACTTTTTGTTACATTTCTGACCGTTGACAGTTGACTATGAAAAACATATAGGATAAACATGTTTATCACAATTTACCTCAAACGACAGCTAGTACAGAATGTTCAAGAAGTACAGAATATTCTAGTCAACAACAGTAGCTCAAATTTTCCAGGACACACAGCCTGCCCCAGTAAATTAACTCTTACTCGGCCGTGCGTCCTTATTCCAGGCTTCACTGAGCTATAACCAAATCTCTTTATTCTGAAATGCAGAAAACAGATATCATTCAGGTTCATAAGCAATGCTGCATTTTGTTCACAGATGACGCCCATCTTTGATAGGCATATCCTAACAAATAACATGTTCACTATGCAAGAACAGGAAAAAGACAAATAACAGTATGTTTTTAAAACTTTTTCTCTTAACATTTCCCCCCTGAAAACACTTTTATTTGTCTTTTATTTCAGCAATATATGGTAAAAACTAAGTTTTTCTTTGCATACATTACTTCATTGGCAAGACAAATTTTTAAACTTCAAAAACATTTGCAAAGAGTCACATTTCAATGTATTCACTTTCACCAGTCTGTTGCAATTGCTGGTACATCGTCTTCATAACAGCAGTATCAATCAGTCTTTGTAGAAGACCTCTGATACAGGGTATACAACAACAACCACATACCACCACGATAGCCACAGTGACTCAAACGGACACCAGGAAACTGCTGATGAGATTACTCCATTTTCCAAACCACGCTTGTAGAAAATCTGTAAAGGGATTATTTACCCCAGAGTTCTCTGCCAATTCTTCGGATAACATCTCCAAACCTTTCAAAGCTCGAGTGATACTTCCATCAGGTGCAGTGTTGTTTGGAATATATGTACAACAGAAAGTCCCAAACATCTTGCAAACTCCTCCTTCTTTGGCCAGGAGCATATCCAACGCAATTAGATTCTGCCATGCCACCTGCGAAGTGGCCTCCAGTTGTTCAGCAATTCCTTTCAATGCATCTTTGGTATAGTTCACAAAACGCTGCTGGTTATAGTAAATGTAATTGATCCAGTCAAGGTTGAATCCAGACAAAGATGGATGTAAAACCAGCTGCTATTTGATTTATTGCTTTGTATTCATCAGGTATGCCTCTTGGTACGCCAATGCTATCGATGTAGACACTGTTATCGAAAGATTGCTTCGGTGCCTCTCTTTTTCTCCTACTCAACCACTTCGGCTTTATTTCAAGTTCTCTTATGAAATTGCTTGTTGGAACTGGGAAAATGTAGAATGGCAGAATTAACTTTACAAGTGCACAAGTTCCCTTCCAGGGAATCTTAAGCCTTGGTCTGAGTTTGTTGTCTGCACACAACCACCATACGTCTGCTAAACTATGAGTTTGGTTCTCCAGAAATGGATTCCCATTGCCATTCACAGTAACATTGCAATAGTTCTGTCCCATATTGCCATAATTTTTCCCCGTGCCATCTCTGGAAATGCACATATACGAACCTGGATAGGAAATCGCTGCAGGCGGTTTCTCAACTTTGCTTATGACCGGAAAACGCTGAGTTTCATCTTTGCATTTATCTTCAGTTTTGTTGAAGAATAATTTCAACAGACACGTTAGGTTACCTTCATCTTGCATCAATGGGACTGTTGGTAATTGCTGTTTACCTTCAGCACAAGAAATACAGTTCTCACGGTGTGCTTCTCGGGTACTGTATCTAACCCAAGATAACCATTCATTATGGTGTACGAATCCCGTCTCGAGTAACAATTGTTCTTCTTTTGTGAAGGCAAAATCTGCTTTATTTGTAGCATTCTTAAGGCTTTGTACTTTAAGTTGGAGGGTCCCCAAAGGATCAGTTCTAGTTGGAAGAGACACTCCGATTCCATAAACTCCTGAATCGCTTTCTTGTGGTGACACAATGGTTATAGTAACTACTCCGGTACCTTGGGGATGCAAAATTTTTATTCTTTGTTGCCTGCTTTTATCTTTCTCTGGTAACACTGCACTACTTGTTTCCCATCCATTCACATCTGTTGACCACCAAACACTTGACCAGGACATACAGTCTCTATTGCACAAGTATTTTGCATGAGTCAAATTATTATTGTTCCATTTAGAACAGCCCAAAATTCCTTCACAAAGTTTCACCTTAAACACAGTAGTAACACCTGTTTGCGCTTGCAACACCACCATTCCTTTTTCTCTTGCAACTGTTCCTTCTCGTATGGACATATTTACTTTCGCCACCAAAATCATCATCATGTGACAGTTCAAGTACCAGTTGAACATGGCCATCCTCCCTAAGGACTACCTCGCGCCGTTGGTTTCTTCACTGGGTTTGAGATGAACTAACCCTTATTGGGCTAATCCCCCTTTGTAGCCAGACTTTGCGCTCAGAGGTCTGGTGTAGTTTGACCAATATCAATGGCAGAAGGAAGAGCCTTGAGTTTTTTACAGTGAGTGATATGAATCCACGAAGTCCTCTCAGCGATCTTTACAGCCGTAGGTGTCGAGATTTGTACTTGGTATGGGCCTTCCCACCTGGGGGATGACCAATTCTTTCTCTTCACAATTCGGATCCACACCCAGTCCCCGGGTGCCATGCCTAACAAGGTTTCATTTCTGGAATCTGCAAAGGAGTCATTGGTTACAAGAGATTTGACATTTAGCAGCTTCTTCATATAATCCGCTAGATCCTCACCCCCCTCACATTCCGCTGGCAACAATCCTTGCCACTGCGGGATGTAATATGGTCTCCCAAACAAAAGTTCAAATGTTGTAAGTCCTTTGTGGGAAGGTGAGATTCACATGTACAGGAGTGCCAATGGAAGGCACGCAGTCCATGACCTATGTGTTTCTGCCATTAGTTTGCGGAGCTTACTCTTCAAGACACCGTTGTGTCTTTCCACCAGTCCAGCTGATTGGGGATGGTAAGCACAATGATTTTTGAGATCAATTTGAAACACTTGACCCAATTTCTGAACAGTCTGGTTAACAAAATGAGACCCATTATCACTGTAAATGCGTCTTGGTAGGCCAAATCGGGGAATTATTTCTGTAGTCAAAAGCTTTGCTACTATTTGTGCATTCGGATGCTTCACTGGAAAAGCTTCTACCCATTTAGAAAAAGCATCAGTAATGACCAAACAGAACCTTTTTCCCTCAGTGTCAATTCAATAAAGTCCATACAGAGTGTGTGGAATGGATACAGAGGGGTAGGGAATGCCTGCTGAGACTTTTTAACTCCCCCCAGAGCATGATACTTTGCACATAATAAACAAGATAAACAGAATTGCTTTGCATAAGTTAAAAACCCTTTACACCAAAACACCTTGGACACTATTTGAATCATCGTCTGTACTCCTACATGGGCAGGTCCATGGCTAACCAATGCTGCATACCTAAAAAGGTTTGAGGGTAATACCATTTTGCCATCTGATGCCCTATACAACCCACTCTGTTATGTGATACCATATTTTACCCAACAACATTTTTCCTTCTGTGTCGTCAATGTTTGCATTACTTTTAGTGCCTCTAAGTCTAAGAGGTGTCCAGGCTCCAAATCATTATCATGTAAAAGCAAATCATTTTCTTGAGCTGCCTTTTTTGCAGCCATATCAGCAAGGGCATTTCCCCTGGAGACAGGATCTTTTCTGTTGGTATGTGCGGAACATTTACATATCGCTATCTGAAGTGGTAGTTGCACTGCATCTAACAACTGTAAAATTAAATCTCTGTGATTTATTGGTTTGCCTGTCACAGTAACCATTCCCCTATTCTTCCATAGTTGAGCAAAAACATGTACAGTGGAGAAAGCATATTGACTATCTGTATAAATTGTCACTTTTTTACCCTCCCCTAAGGTACAAGCTCGAGTCAAAGCCACCAACTCAGCTGCCTGTGCAGAATAAATGTTTGACAATCCTTTTGCCTCCAAAACTTCAGTTTCCGTGGTGAGAGCAGTTTCTGTGGTGAGAGCATACCCTACTAGTGTTTTTCCTACAGTGTCTTTCTTTGCTGATCCGTCTACAAACAAAACGAGATCAGAATCTATCAACGGAATATCAGTTAAATCTGGCCGGGGAAGTACTTTGTCATGAATGCTCTCTAAACAAACGTGTGGAGTACCTTCTTCTGGAGTCGGCAAAAGTGTCGCCGGATTAAGAGTAGTACATCTTTCTATGGTCATATGAGGCTGTGTCAGCAGCACTGTCATACACGACAAATGTTGACTAGGAGATAAAAAGGTTATCTTATCTTGCAAAAGTATAGTAGCTACTGAATGTGGAACCCGCAATTGTAATGGGTGAAACAAAAGTAATGATGCTGAGGCTTGTACTGCCATGGCGGCTGCCACCACAGCTTGAACACAATGCGGCAATACCCTTGCAACAGGATCTAATCTGGAGGAGTAGAAAGCTATCGGCCTCTGTTTATCCCCATGTACTTGTACCAGAACCGAAGTCATATATCCTCCCTTACAATCAACCATTTGTACAAATGGCTTAGAATAGTTCGGAAAACCCAAAACAGAGGATCCTGCTATCAATTGCTTAATTCTAATAAATGCCTGTATTGCCTTATTTGTCCACTGTATATTATTCTTAGCTGCCATGGGAGTATCATAGATCAGTGCGGTCAATGGCCCTACTTCCTCAGCATAGTTAGGGATCCAGCTTCTACAAAAATTAGTCACACCTAAAAAGGACATCATCTCCCGCTTAGTCGTAGGCATAGGTGCCTCAAGTATTGCTTGTTTCTTTCGTTCTCCAATTGTCTACCTGCCTGCGAAATTAAATAACCCAAGTACTTTACTTGTGCTTTCCACAATTGTAGCTTTTCTTTATTTACCTTATGTCCTTGCTCAGCTAAAAAAGTAAGAAGGGTAAGGGTATCCTTTCTACAACTTTCCTGTGTGGGTGAGGCCAACAAAATATCATCTACATACAACAGAACCTGGCTTCCCTCTGGGGGAACAAACTGAGCTAAATTCGCAGCCATTTCTTGTGTGAATATTGTCGGACTCTCACAAATAGCCCTGTGGCAATCTGGTGTAGGTGTATCTTTTACCTTGATAAGTGAATGCAAACCAAAATCTACTCTCCTTGTGTAGTGGTATGGAGAAAAAGGCATTACTTATATCTATGACAGAAAAATATCTGTGCTGAAGTAATAAATCATTAAGTAATGTATAGGGGTCGGGGACCACCGGTGCTCTTGGCATCACAGCCGAATTAACTGCTTGTAAATCCTGAACCAACCTCCATGACCCATCCGGTTTCTTTACAGGAAACAACGGAGTATTGCAAGGCGAATCTGGGCATTCAACAAGAATTCCTACCCGTTTTAGCTGCTCAATGACTGGTTATTCCTTCCTCTGCTTGTTTACTTAGCGGGTATTGGTGCTTACGAGGTCTAAAACCTGACTTTGGAGTTATACAAACTTCACCTGCTGTTTTCATCAGTCCTAAATCCCCTTTACCTTTTGACCATAAATCTACAGGTAAGGCACTTAACGCACTATCTTCCTCTTGAGTTAGGAGGATTTGTCATGCCATTTCTGTTTTGTCATCCCCGAGGTGCACGCTTGGTTGTGCCCAAGTCACCCAATTTAATCTTTGTACCTGGATCTGTTGATCCTTCAACTGACTTTCAGACATTGTGTCCCAATTTGTTACCTTTTTCGCCAAATCTACCCAATGTGTCCCAACCGCTTTAGTAATTGAAATATGTGGGCTATAACCTGAGCGATATAAAGAACTCATTTCCTTGGTCAAAGTACAGGTCACTACTGTATTACCTTGCTTATCCCAAAACATATCATTCAAAATTATCCTTGCACATTTGTGCTTAAAGAATTCTTTTTCAAATTCTTTATCCAGACCAGGGGCCTGTCTGTAGTACATAGTACACTGTAAGTGCGCCGCAACCTGCGGTGACCCGCTCCTAGATTTACTTAAAGCTAGGTTGATCAAATCTGTATCAACCCTCCCTGGCCCATTTGAAATCAAGTCCTGGCTATACCAGTAAAACAAGTCTTGTACTCCTTGTACCACCAAGCCATCCGCTAACCTTTTCGCCTCAATGCCTTTAGGTGTGGGAATTGCCGCTATTCCAAACAAATGCATCAAATCTCTTCCCAGAAAATTAACTGGACAAACTTTTGATATAATTACCCTACACCTAACAGTTTGATTTGTTTGCGGATCTGTGAACAATAGAGGATGAGACAGTGGATCCTTATAGATTTTCCCGTTTGCCGCTTTCACAAGGACAAACTCCTCTGTTTCGCAGTTCGGGGGTAGAACTGCTGGACCCAAAAGTGTACGCGATGCACCTGAATCACATAAAAACTCCACTTTCTGTCCCTCAACCAAAAACTGTATCATGGGTTTTTGATCCAGATGCATAGCAATACCCAAATGTGCCAGGTTTATGACTTCACAGTCACAATCCCACCCTTCCTTAATTTCCTGGGTGTCCTGACATTCGTCGCAGAGAGTGTCTGCCTCATCATCATCACAATCATTCTCACTTTCTTCTTCTCTACAATAATCACAATGATGAATTTGGCGCCTTCCTTTACTATCATATAGTCATGCGGAGCCCTTGTTTGTAAGCTGTGAGGGATGTTGCCACTCTTCGCAGTTGGCAGCAAAGTGCCCACGTCTACCGCATTTAAAACATTCTCCATGTTTTAACCTCCCCTCATATTCCTCTGAATGTCCACCCTGTTTATACGACGTGTCCCATTTCGGGCCCCCACGTCTTTGTACGCCACCATGGCACCCTTGCCCCCTTTGGTCCTGTACCAAAAATATACCATCATCATCCGCTACTGCTAACACCTGTACTTTCTTTTTCTTTCTTAAATTGAAATGTCGCTCAGCATGCCATGCATATTCAAACAAAGGTTGCAGTCTACATGTTCTGTGATCAACCATATGCTTAGTTATTTATCGGAGCCTTACAACCTTTAAGAAAAGCGTTTTTCAATTGCTGTTTGTACGGACTATCAGTAGTCTGATCCTGCGGAATCATTATTCCACAATGGTTATTGAACACTTCTGTCAATCTTACAATATAGTGATCTACAGATTCATCATAATTATGGATGCACTGATTTATTACTGTCCAATCTGCTCTTGGACGCCACTTATCAGAAATTCTCTTCAACAGATCAGTGACTTGCGTGTCTAACACCCCAGAATTATGCTTTAATGTAGTGCCGTCATCTGCCTTACATGTTCAAGTACCACAAACTAAGTGCCAATCTGGACCCAGGATTTGTCGCACTACTTGTTCTATTTCCAAACCATTTAGATGATAACTTAAACGCATACCAACTATATCCTCAGAAAACTTTTGAAAATTAACCTTGGGATGAGGAATACCATCCGTAGCTTGTTTTATATCCTCTGTAGCCCAGGGACGATAAACTAAAATATTTGGCTCTTGTCCAACATCCCCTGCTTGTGGGTTTGCAACTTGTATTAAGGGAAGAGCTTCTGAGTGGTCAGAAAGTTTAATGGCCCAATGTCCTTGCCCTGCTGGTCCCGACCTTAACTGCATAGGTTGGGTCTACCCGTTGCAAAGCAATCTTGGGTACTACGGGAATTTGCGGGTAAATTGGAGGGGGTCACAACGTTTCCTTGAGCAGCCAATAACCCACCCTGCTGTACAGATCCTACATCTTCAGACTGATATTGAGAAGGTTCCGCTGGTACAGCAGCAGCAATTTCCCCATACGGTGGGGCAGTTGCCTGCCTTTGTACCGCACATGCTCATCCTCCTTATCTAAAAATAAAGCTACTTTTCCACTTGGCACCAGTGATCCTTTTTGATTTATTTTTTCTTTTTCCTGGCACTGTTTTTCTTTTATAGCTCATTTATTTGCCTCTTCTAACCATTTTTGTGCTTGGGGAAATCCCAGTTGTCTTTGTTTTTTAGTTCTAGTTCCCACATCTCTTTTCAAATCTCTAACCAATTTTGCACAGGCATTCTTATTCAGTGTACCATCAAAATCATATCTCTACTTCCACTTTTTCAAAAATTTAACATTATTTTTGTTTAAACCTTTCATATACTTAGCATCAACATTTAAACAGGCATCACTCTCACACTTGCAGCAACTCAAACCCGTGTTTTCCCTAGATTTCTTATTTTACCTTTCCCTTTTTTTTTTTTTTTTTTTTTTTTTCAGGTATTTAGGATTGTATCAAAATTATTTTACAGGGCTTATTATAAAATGGGACTATCTTAATGGGTGACCCTAAAAAAATAATCTTAACAAGTAATCCTACCCATCCTTAACTAAAAATAAAACCTTGTCGACAAGATTAGATTAAATTAAATTAAAAGAAATTTATTTTTCATCCTACCTGAACCAGATGAGACTTAGTTTCCCCTTTTCATTCAGAAACCGTCCCTCAGATAGGGATCAGAGAGCGGACGGCCTCTTTTCAACGACAAATCAGTCGGAGGGCTTTCAGTCGAGGGGAATCTTAAGATGAGAAACCCTCACCTGCACAGGTTTTTTGGTCTTTCGGTCGGCCTGATCCGTATCTTCGTAGAGGTTTCTGGTCCAAAGGACCAAAATGTCAAAAGAAAAAATTCAAACGAGTCACATCTGCCTCAGGCGATGAATTTTCCTTTATTAGCAGCTAACCAGATTACACAGCATGTTGGCCAAGATGTCCGGTCTGGACTGATCTGATCTCCTCTGATCTGATCTGATCTGATCAACTTGTTTACTGACATCAACTTTTATACTGCAAGCAAAACAACTTTTTGTTACATTTCTGACCGTTGACAGTTGTCTATGAAAAACATATAGGATAAACATGTTTATCACAATTTACCTCAAACCACAGCTAGTACAGAATGTTCAAGAAGTACAGAATATTCTATTCAACAATGGTAGCTCAAATTTTCCAGGACACACAGCCTGCCCCAGTAAATTAACTCTTACTCGGCCGTGCGTCCTTATCCCAGGCTTCACTGAGCTATAACCAAATCTCTTTATTCTGAAATGCAGAAAACAGATATCATTCAGGTTCATAAGCAATGCTGCATTTTGTTCACAGATGACGCCCATCTTTGATAGGCATATCCCAACAAATAACATGTTCACTTTGCAAGAACAGGAAAAAGACAAATAACAGTATGTTTTTAAAACTTTTTCTCTTAACAGTACGTCTCAAATCATTCACTCCAACATGTACTACTGCTGAGTCGTAACAGTAACTGCTGTTAAGTGACTTGAGTAGATGTGTGGCTTAGCAGATCCTGGCACCAACAGGCAGCTGTCTATGACCTCCTTGTCTAGCCTGGTGACAGGAACGTCTATGTGCGTCTCACTATTGAGTCACGTATAAATAGGAAATTTGGTTTTGAAGTGTTTTGCCTTAAAGGCTTGATTGGTCTTAGTGCTCAGGTGAAAACAAGCAGTCTAGATTCAGCAAGTCTGAATCTTGCCTGTGCTATTTAAGGCAGATGAAGTAAAATATACAAGTGCAGAATGAATCAGTCACAGAAGCAAAAACATAAAATGATGCAACAGTTCAGTGAAATACAATACACAAGTGCAAAAAACAGGCTTAAATTCTATTTATTTGTTGAAGGTTTCAGTGAATGTATTAGATTGTGTTAAATGCACTTCAGATCTCTGGCTAAGAAAGCCAAACTCAGCAGCTCCGGTAAACTGAGCTGTAAGTTGAAGTTCTTAATTGCAAAGCCACTGTGTTGGTGGGTTTTCGAGACATAGTGGTGAGTTGTTCCACATTTTTACTGTCTGAAGCTACCTTATTGGTCAAGATTAACATATATCAATTGGCTTTATAGCTAAAGTGAAGTAGAACAAAACATATGCATATTGTTTGGTACCAAGTAATTATTTTATAATTAAAATTGTTGCAGTCATAATATGCCCAATCATTTGTACTGGGTTTTTTTTTTTTTTTTGATTATTTTAGCTGTCTCATTTTTTACTTAGTTTTACTTTAATTAGTAATATTTTCTCATTAAAATATAAGCTTCCTTATTTTTCATTTATATACACTTTCTAACGTAAAGTATGAGTTTACGCAGCTACAGTCGTAACCCAAGCATATGACTATGAAGCTTGAGCTTTGTGAACTTGCTCTAATATTTAGTTTATTATAAAAAAATGAAAATCAGCCAGAACACATTAACAAATAGACTTAAATTTGTGTATTGCGTAGGTTACAGCTGCAAAAGAGAAGTAAAAGAATCCGTGACTTACTGGCAGCAGTGTTACTTTTAAACACTATTTTCCACCATACACCCATTCATCCATTTTGTATACCACTTGTCCTGGTAAGGATCACAGTAGAAGCAACTACTAAGAATCACAGTAGAAGCAATCTGAGTAAGCAGATCAGGCTTCCCTGTCCTTACCTACAGTGTCCAGCTCATCTTGCAGGATACGTAAGCACTCCCTGGCAAGCTGAGATATAAAATTTCTCTAACGTCAAGAGCCTGGCACTGGATCCCTTCCCAATTGTACCATGACTAGTATAACTATTATAGAAGGTACCCAGAGGACATCTAAGTGCCCACACCACCTTGACTGACTGTTGTCAGCTTGATGGAGCAACAGTGCTAGTCTGAGACTTGACTGTCAACCTTTTTACTCTGCCATGGAATGATTCCCACCAACTGCCACTTATATGTTTTGCCAAAACCTCTTGAAGGCCATTTGTGTAATTTTCTATACTCTCACCAAACTTGACCCACACATGGGTGCAGGGGAGCCCGCAGTATTTTTTGCATGGAGTGCAAACCTGAACCCCCCTCCCATACACACACACAGCCATTCCAGTGTCCCATTGCTTGGCTATTTCTCCCCAGTTGCCATAAACACTTCAAAATTCTCAGTGCACATACTGTTTTATGCTTTGCGTCTACAGTGATTACAGATATTTGGATTTAATTTGCAACTTTTATTTCAAAATTAATAGCACAAACACTGATAGACATTTGCTAAACAAAGCAAGTGTCTTGCAGTGAAAACAGACGTAGCATTAAAACTTCTCTACCTTTGAAACTCATTCACTGAAACAGCATCAAAACCCACATTCAAAGAAAATGCATCTAGCCAGTGGCGGGTTATGATTACCTTTGGGTTGTTTTCAAATCATAGACCCCCTTGCACACATTTTTAGGACCATGCAAAAGTTCTTTGATTCACCTTCCTGACAATATTAATTATAATACAGAACTGAATTATATCCCTTGTATAATACAGCACCGCTTGTTAGAGTGTGTTTTAAATTTATAGTTTTGAACATTTTTCCAGCAAGCAATGAAACAAAAAAAACATATGCCCCAATAATGACAAACCACCCAGTTCAGAACATTTCATCCATAAAAGGCCACTCAGACTTCTGCCATTACAATCCACCAATATCAGACAATATGCACAATCTCTGCAGAAGCAAAAGTTATCTGAATAATTCCACATTAAAGAGATCTGAATCTAATGAAGAGGCTGTTGTTTGAAAACAACTTTATATTTCAGTGTTTCATCCACAAATTCATTGCCTGCTGCCCTTGAAGAATAAATTGCCTATGTCACATGAAAAAATGGTAAGCTGGTATATTGCAATAGGGAATGGGTGGCAAGCTGAAAAACAGGTTTGTATTTACTAGGCATCTCATCCAAATGAGGACATACGCAGGATTGCAACACCCCATCCCCTTAAAATACAAATCTAGATTATTTTATTTTACATTTGTTGACCGGGCTAGTCCAACTGGATACAGGTCCATAGGTTCATAAGTTGGTGGTATTAGGCTATCAGCCCTAGGGCCTATACAAGCCTAGCCATAACAATTCTGTGGCTATTTCTTCCCACACTATTTACTTCCCTGGACCCCTGTCTAGCAGGGCGACTGGCGTGATCCCTGGGGTGAATTTCCTTTCTCCCATCCAATCATCAAGGTTCCTTTTGAAGAGGGCCAAAGAGGCACTCTGCTTGACATGTATGGGCAATCTATTCCAGAGTCTAGGGTCTCTGGGTCAGGAACTTATCCCTCCAGCATGTTTTGTTTATTGTGATGACAAGGTGTAGATCCCTGGAGCATGTGGCTCTGAGGGATTGGGATTTCTTTAAGTGTAGCATGTCCAACAGCTCTGGGTTTGACATCGCCTTGTATGTTAATCAGAGATCACCTCTGAGTAGACAATATGCGACAGAGTATAGCTGGACTTTTTTAAGGCAGTCAGCGTAGGGCATCTGCTTTAGGCCTGTGATTCTTTTAGTTAAGTATTTTTGCGGCCTTTCCAGTTGTTGCAGATGTCTTGAGAGGTACATACCAAATGTGGCGTTGTATTCTATAATGGGTCTAATGAGGGATGAGTAAAGTGGGACAATTACCTCCTTTTTCTGGATAAAAAGCCCTTAGTGATGAGGTGTGCCACATAGAAGGATTTCCTGACTGTTGTGGTGATATGGTTATCGAAGGTGAGACCACTGTCCACCTGTGTCCCTAAGTCTCTTATCACACTTTCGGTGTTTAGTGTACTGCCACCTATATGGTAATTCACGGATACATGTTTTTTTACCAAAAGGGGGATAACTATACATTTCTTGGCATTGAGCTTGAGCCCATAGCTCTGGCACCAAACATCTGTTTCTGTAAGGCCCTTTTATAGAGTATCCACATCATTTGAGGATTCAATAATGGCTCCCAGCTTGCAGTCATCTGCAAACTTTGTTAGCCAGAGTCCCTTAGTGTTGGCCTGTACTTCAGAGAAGTAGATGGCAAACAAGAGCGGTCCCAGGACTGAGCCTGAGGTACTCCACTTGTCACTTGTCTGGAGCTGGATTTGGAGTCGGCTACTTTTACAGTGTGGGTTCTATCAGTAAGCCAGTTATCAACCCATTGGGTGACGTAGGGATTAATGCCCAGCTTAGTAATTTTATCTATGATTCCAGAGTGGGGGATGGTGTCAAAGGCCTTGGCAAGGTCTAGATAGGCTGTGTGGACCACCTTACCTTTGTCCATGGCTTTGGAGACTGATTCGAAGAAGTCAATCAGGTTTAGGAGACAAGATCGGCCCTTCACAAACCCAAACTGGGTGGGGTCCAGTGTTTGAAGGTTGCCAATGTCTTTGTTTATACATTCCATGATAATACGCTCCATGGCCTTGCAGATAAGGCTTGTCAGACTGATGGGATGGTAGTTTCCAGGATCCAAGATGGATCCCCCCTTGTGGAGTGGGATAACTGTAGCTCTGCGCCACTCTGGGCACGAAACCTGAGGTGAGGCTATGATTAAACATGACACTTAGGTGAGGTGCCAGTTCATTTTTTAGTTCATGTAGTACACAGCCCAGGATGTCATCTGGTCCCATGGATGCTGTATTCTTAGCTTTGGAGAGTGCGTTTTTTACCTGTGTGGCAGTTATTACCGAATTTTGGCAATCTTCCAGTATTGAGATGGGCCATTTAGGGGGTGAGAGGGGGTGAAGTTGGCACTGAATCGATCTGCCAGGATATTGGCAATATACTTGGGATCAGTATATTTAATGCCATTCTGTTTTAGCTCAGAGCAGATCTGAGCATTGCCATTTAGATTCTTGACATAGTTATAGAATGCCTTGTGGTTGTCTTTGGAATCTTTGGCAATGTTATTTTCGTAACTAGCTTTGGAGGATTTTATGAGGGATCTCAGTTTCTTACTGAGGCTGGTAAGGGAGTTTTTTGCATCATGGGATTTTCCTCTTTTCTGCAACAGTTTCTTCCTTTTGTTGTAAAGTTTGTTTATGGCAGGGGACCACCAAATTGGCTTCCCTTTTATTTTTTTGATGGGAGCATCTTGGTTCTATTTGGGATGGCACGATTCATGCATGAGTGGATGTGCTCGTACAGTGCCTTAGTGTAGGATTCAGCAGTTGAACTTTTCAGTTCCCATCTGCATGGGTGTCATGAAGTTTGTCACTTCTGACTTGAGTAGCATGAAGTTGGCTTTGGAGAAGTTTTTTATGGAGGTTTTCTTACTGGGGGGTGGGGGTGGGATGTGGATGTTAAGGGTGATTAGCTTATGGTCAAACCTGACTAACGAGGGGGTGACCATAGGTGTGGAGCATCGATTTCCCATGTTGCTAATGACCAGGTCTAGGATATTGGAGCCCCTGGTGGGACTATGGATTAGTTGATCGAGGGCGTTGGAATTTATGAATTCCAAGAACCGTTGGGCAAAGGTGTTGGTACATAATGGCAGGGTAGTTAAAATCACCCAGTATTAGGGTGTTTGGTTGTATCTTAATATTTTCCAGTATGTTTAGAAAGGTGTAGTGAGAATTTTGGGGTATGGTGGAGGATCTGTAGCAAGCTACAATTTGGATTGCAGTCTTACCTAGTGTGTGTTGCACCTGGAGAATTTCAGACTCATTGTGTTGGGCAACTAGCCTGGTGGTGTAAATGTCCTTGTGAATATTGACACTCCACCTTTAGTGTTTCGATCCTGGTTTGGCGGCCGAAAAGTGTGGTAAGCGTTGTAACCTGGCATTGCAGGGGTGCTCTCTGGAGCCTTGAACCAGGTCTCAGTTACTGCACAGATATCGATGTTCTCCATTTTTAGGAGTGCCTCGACAATGTGGAAAGAAACTTGGCCAGGGGACAAATGATTAGGGGAGCAAGGATGTGTTCCACATTAGATAACTTGAAAAGGGAACTAGGCAAGTTAAGCCAGATGTTTATAGCCAGAGACTGCCCTGAGAATTGGGTTTACCAGACCAGTGTGGAAATTATTGATGGTTGGGGGACCAAGTTCAAACCACTACTGGGGTAGGATGACCTTCATTTGAGACAGGGTCAACCTGAGGTTCAGAACATAGTTGAGAGTGCTGTATTCTCGCAAACTATGGTGACACAATTTGGCACCTTTGGTAAAAAGGTGAGAGCTGTTTTAAACAAGAATTGAGTGATCTTAGAATATAATAATGAACTTGTTAGTTTGTTGGGTCATGGACCCACCTTTTCATATAAGGTGGGAGGTAACTTAAAATTTTTGTTGGAACACCCTATTAAAATTAAGGACAGTAGAGGAACCAGGTCCTGTGGTAGATGTAACTATTGTAGGTATTTGGTGAACGCAACAGAAATGTGGGTGGGGGCACCCCCACAACGTTAGACTAGCAGGAGGTAATTGCAACACTCTTGGTGTAGTTTACCTGAGTGTTCGTGTGGGATGCAAATGTTATTATGTGGGTAAGACCGAGAGGGCAATTAGGAAGAGAATATATGAGCATTTATATACTATTAGTACACAGAATTGCAACTATGCCCTTTTTAAGCATATTCTTACTTGTCCGGTGTTTTCTGGCTTCAAATTTGGTATTTTAGAAGTTGTGGTTAAAAATGCCAGGGGGGGGGGGGGGGAGCAACTGGTCAACCAGACTGAGAAGGCTGAGTTGAAGTGGCAACTCCGTTTAAATGCCTGCCAGCCCTCTGGCATGAATGAACATGTATCTGTTAAGCTTATTTTGGTTGAAAGGGCTTCGACACTTTAAAGAAAGTATTTTTAAATTTTTTAGTTATTTAGTTTTTTTTTTATGTTTTGTCTTTTTAAGAAAGGGCTGTCTTATTAATTGGTGTAATTATTTAAAGGATGTGAAGTGAAGCACTTTTGGTTGTGATAGTCTGGATTGGGACAGATGAAAGTGCTTACCTACTGTCTGGATTGTTTACTACTGGGATTTTGTGCTTGTCATTAAACTTTTTATCTTTTTTGGAATTCTGGAATACTGATTCGTTTTGTGACTGCTGTGGGATTTTAGTTTCAGGTGTGGTGTTTGTTTTACCATAGCAATAAACCTTAACAATGAAAATAGCAGGTGTTTTTCAGTAACTGCATTCCAGGTAATCATTTTTGTTGAGAAGAGCTCACAATAATAATTTATAAATTAATCTGAGTTGAATATGGTTTTGATCAGTTGAAATGTATCCATACAAATCAGTTCCAGATTCACAAGAATAAGCCTTTTGGCGATTATAGAGCTGAAAAAATATATTCAGAAGTGTGGATTAGATAAAGTTGTTGTTCTTTTCAAAAGAAAATTGTGTAATTTTAAGGTCATTGACTTAAGTGGTCTCCTGATGAAGCAGAAATGTGAATAATGACACACCGCGTCTGTGTTGTGATGGTCCTTAGTGCAGTCTAAATCTACTCAAGTGTCAGAGCTGACTCTGACCATATGCCACAACCTTGTACTGTGCACTCACTGAAGCATGGGCACAGAAACCCCCATTTCAGTGCTAAAAAATCTTAAGCAAATACATCTAGCAAAGGAAAGTTGATTTCTGTTTACTAATGTGTTTGTATGAAAGCAACATCCCTATGAAGCATTATTCTTTATCTGACTATATGCAGAATAATTTTTAGCAAACAAGGTAAATTAAGAAGCCTCAATCTGCTTTTCATGATTCTTTTGCATGCTATTTAACCACCCTGCACTGCTAACTAAATGTAGTACAGAGCTCAGAGCTTTGCTAAATTTAGAAATGCTAACCACATCGCTTATCCTACATTCAAATTACACAGTTAAGGTGATCTGACAAGATAAGTCAGTTATGAAATCATTCTAAAAAATGTCTAGTAAAGAAACTAAATAACCACACATATTAAAAACAGGAATCACAATCTATTCTTAGCAGTTTAATTTATTTATGTAGGTGTGAATGGAGATAATAAGTTACATTATCTATTACCCAATTACATCTCTGCCTGTGGCTTTTCAGGTTAAGAGTTCAGGAAACTGATAACAGTCTAGACCAAAGTGAAGTATAAATACTGCTTCCAGCACTTAAACACATGTAAAAGCTGTATATTAGCTATGGGACCTCTGTAGTATTCTATTACTGTTAGATAATATGTCATGATTTTCAGATCCTGATATACAAAGCAAAATGGTAAAATATACACAGAAAAACAAATATTTGCACCAGATAAGGATCACTTGGCATAGAGGCCTGCCCATGTTCTTCCTTGTTAGATTAGTGGCCAGTTTGGTTAACAAATCATTTTGTCCTTTTTCACATAATTTGGACTGGCTTAGGACTATTTTGAGCATTACTTTATTGTAGGCAATTATTTTTGAATTCACTGTCATTTCACTAATGTTGCCCTATGTTTCTATGACCATGTCTTTACTGATATTACCATAGAACTCCCCCATCTTCATCTTTTCTTGAATGTCTTTATTCCTGAAACATACTACTTGCCTATCTACCTGGACGTTCTGATTTCTGTGAACTAAAGGAACACTTTTATCACCCCCCCCCTTTTTTTTTAGACTATCCAATCTCAATTTCTTTTGGCCTTTTCATATGAATTCTGGTGCCACCTTATCCTGCATGCTTTAGCTTCGCCCTCTGTCTCATCTTGCCTTTAACTGTCTTTACAGAAATTTATTCAGAGCTGCACACAGCACTCAAGTAATTACAGTCCCCTAGTCAGGTCACCTAAACTCAAGTCACAGCTGCTCAGGCATAACAGCTTGAGATGGCAGTCACTTTAATGGAGCCCATACAGAGACATACACACCTGCTTTTACCTACCTACTGCTTACATACATACACACATACACACCCCTACCTACGTCTTACATCCACACACCCCTACCTACCCATTTCTCACACACACATGCACACACCTACCTTTCACTTGTACATTCATCCGCATTCCAAACGTCTTCTGAAATTCAAATTCCGTGTAGGTGCAGAAGATGAAGATGTAAACCATTGGCCTCACAGATAGAGAAGACGAAAACAGATAGCAAACACCTGTTGGGTCTATGCGACTGAATGCAAAGGGCGTTCTTAAAGAAGAACGCCCTTAAATAAAGCAACTTTTTTTCTAATTTAAAGAAAATTAATCTCCTGGCCAGCCAATTCCAGGGGGGGTGCAAGTGCACCCCCTTGCACCTGCCTGTAGGTGCCTTTGCATGGGTGATACCTACTGGTCATGTCTGGGGATTCACCACTAGCATTTTGTGTAAGTCTTCCTTCTATAACATAATGGCTTTTCTCACCACTGGTCTCCACCAATACACATATGCATTGTCGCTATAAAAATCACCAAATACTTTTCCGCTATAGCACCTTGCTGCCACATTAGCTAATATGCTACAGAGACCTTGAAGAGGATGCATTCGGATTCTTTGCCTCCAGCCATCAGGGATATATGAGACGAGCTATTCCTGAGGTAGAAGCCAAACTTGTATACATGTAGTATATAATGTTATTTCTTTAAATGTTTGGATTCTTTCACTGTAAAAAAAAAAAAAAAGTAGCATGTATATGATTGTGGGATAAATGCATGTAGCAGGTGCAAAAGTAAAAGTCACTTAGTAACCCATCACCTCATGTCCATTTCGTTTTTCACTGGGATTGAAAATCAGATGGTATACGGTGGCAGAAGTAGTACAAGAGAAATATGGTACAAAGTGCAGTCTGCCATGAATTACTCTCTGAAGGCAATTTATCTGAAATACAGAAAACTTTTGATCCAGGAGTTTAGTTTGCTCCTGACTGTGAGTGGATAGCTAAACAGAATGCTACATTTTTGCATGTCATAGGAGAAAGAACAATAAATGTATACATTACATTTCAGTTTTGAAAAGCAGAGAAAACTAGAATTGTGGTGACAAAATCCAGGACTACAGATTTGCCATTTTTGTTTCTTACAAGGTAATGAGGTCCTGTTGGAAGTATTCTTGCATTTGTTACTGATTTGTTATAATAACGTCTGTGAGTTTGTTGAGTTACATGATTGATATGTGTGAGACAGAGCAGTTGGTAGCAAAAGAGGAAAGTAAGGAACAGATTATTATGCAGAGCTGAACTAACATTAACGAAGCTATGGATGCACCTAATATTAACAAACAACACTGAAGTATGCAGAAGTGAAACAGTGAAATTACTTTGAATGTGGTACAAACGGTAATGGAAGAATTAGATGTGTGTAGTTAAAACTACACATGAAAAAGTTAGAAAGTATGGTAAAATTAGTTAGAAGCTACACCATGAGAAATGTACAACACAAATGCTTTATAGGTAAGAACAATGAAAATATTCAACATTTAGCCAGTTTTGTAAACTAGATAATGCATAACTGGAGGCTGTCAGAGGAATGTTTTCACTGAAGTATGCAAAATGCAGAAATAAAATCACTGTTGAAGCAGATGTGAATGATGGAATAGAACCAAGAAAATTATTTGTTTGTGTGCATATTTTGGAGCAAAAAAAAAATGTTATGGAAAGTGCAAATTCACGCTAATTAACAGGCACTATATATAAGGTAGACACTGGGGAATTCTGTACTGCAGTATCTGCTCAAACATTTGAATCATTTTAAACTGAAAGCTTAGCTAAATCCTTCCATATGTGTTTAGCTTCCTTATTCAGACCATCAGATATGGCTATCTGTTCAGAAACTGTTTTCTTCCGAATACAAAAATAAGAAACACAAGACTTGGGTTCAAGTTATTGCAACAGAAGTTCCTTCATTACTGGGTCATTAGCATTGTCATAGGTGTGGCGTGGTGAAAACAAGTCACAAAGTACATTTGAAATGCAGTTAGTTCATGTAATTTCAAGCATTTGTTTATTGATTTGAGATGTTTGTTGGGTTCCGCATCATTTCATATTCGTATTATAATACTACTAGTTGTACATTCCCAATAAAGTTTCAGTAGCTTTAAAGGACAACATTGTGATGAAACTAAACAGAAAGAAGAACATATGAGCAATTTCATAACAAACTGAACTAAATGAATGAGTGAACAGTATAATTAAATCTGATAAAAAAAAAAAAAAAAAAAAAAATATATATATATATATATATATATATATATATATATATATATATAGGCATAGATCCAGCAAACCCTAATGAAGCAATATAACCTTTCAAAGCAATTCTTAAAACAAATCGTACTGTTACAGCAAATACCAACCATTCCATCCAACTATAAGGATTTCCTTTCAAACGTATACTACCTTCCACACAAACGGATACTATTCATGCAAATCTAGGGCCCAAATATTCCTCCAGTATCACTACCAGCAATAGCTGTCAACACATTCCATCTCCAAACTGTGGAACACTGCCTGTCATAATGTGGAACAAATGGTTAAAATGTGGCACATTTACTAATAACTTGCTAACATCTACAACGAGAAAGTTCACAGGATGGCAAACATATGCTTAATAAGTGAGTCTTACTGGAAATGCAGCTCATCAAAAGAATCCCCATATATTGCCTGTTAATGAAACCTGGTTGAAGGATTTCTGCCCCTTCCTTTTTATAAGGAAGAACTACTTTTGTTATAATGACACAGAGACCTTGGACTATCTAGGTATTGTAGGAAATGTGTGCCTAATTTTTTGATTTCTCTCTGCCCCTGAATAGGTCTGATAAGGGAAAAGGCCCCTGTCAATGTGCGATGGTCTCTTGAGGTAGATTGAGCATTTAATGAACTAAAAAAGATCCATTGTTCTGGACCTGTGTTAGTAAATCCTGATTTTACTAGAGTTTACCTTGTAAACTGATGCATCAGAGGCAAGTTTGGGGTCTGTGCTATCCTAAGACATTGGAGGGAAGGAGCACATCCTGTGTGCTATATCACAAGAAAGCTGAGCAGCGCCAAAAGGAAATACACATTTACCAGAAGAGATTGCCTGGCTATAAGGTGGACTTTTGCACTGAAGTAGTAGTTGTTAAGCAAGCACACTTCAGTTTCATAACAGGGTCATGCCTCATTCCAATGAATAAGTAGACAAACTCGTGGTAATCCCAAGGTATTCCAGTGGGTATTGTTCCCTAATCCTTTCAGCAGATACAAAGATCCAGTCTAGCCAACAAAACTGCTGATGGGTTGTCCAGGGCCTTCAGCTCATTATTATGATAGTTGTAACGTCATTTATGGAACATTTGTATGTGCCTTCTGAGTATACTCAGAATGCATACTGCAGTGTTTAGTGTGGGAATATTATCACAGCAGTTGATCAGATCACAAGTTCTTAATTGCCAGTTACTATGATATAAAAGGGGCTAACCTGGAATAAATTCAGGGAGTTAGCTCCTCACATAGAGGTTCATATGAAAGGAAGACATGGTAACACTGAGTAAGAGAAGAGCTAACTGAGGCTAACCTGTGGAGAGTAACTTTTGAGTTATATGTAGGGGAACTTGTGTGTGTGTGTGTTTTAAGAACTAAAAGTTAATTCTGGGAGGGGTTTGCAACCTTTGACTTTTATTCTGGTTAAAAGGAAAGACAGCCTGCATCCAGGAAGAGCGTTGTCGACTGAACAATGCAGTGCAGGTACTGTTTGCTTTATTCTGAAACTGCAAAGCCAAATTGGATAATATTTTAGATTGAAGATTGTTGAATAAAACTGTGTTTTTGCGTATCTTGCAGTTGTCTGTCATTTTGCACTACCTTGGAGCATTTGTCGTCCTGCAAGGCAAGTGATGACTGCTAATACTTGCTGTATAACTCCTACATGGTGTGCAAAAGAGACAAAAGATTTTTCTTATTTCCTTAACCGGAATGTCAGGCAGTGGTTACTGGTATGACCTGGACCAGAAACTACTTAAAGTTGCAGGGTTTCCATAGTCTGCAAGTGGCAAAGTCCTGAATTATTGGAGTGAAAGACGATGGTACAATGATGGTGCCTGGAGATGTACTCTTAAATTTTTTAATGCTTTTTTGCTGTTCATTGCACACCATTTTATCAGGTAGTTTTGCTGTGTGCAGTTTTGTCTTTCTGCTTGTGAAGAGATATTTCTTAACCAGGTGGGCTTTCAAAGGATGCTGGAAAGGGCATATTTGAAAGAGAAGGTGTATGGGATTTCTATCTGCTTTAGAGAGGTCTGTGTTTCCATGTGATGCCGCAATTATGGCAACTGTCTCATTGTGTCTCCACTATGTAGGTCCATCCGATGAAGAACAAGATGAAGCCCAAGGCACCTTGGCCACTGCCTTCTGCTAATGCAGCATGTGGTACAGCTGATGCCTGGGATGCAGTCATCTCACCAGGGAGGTAGAA
The DNA here is from genome assembly GCF_019279795.1 of Protopterus annectens. Taxonomy (NCBI): domain Eukaryota; kingdom Metazoa; phylum Chordata; order Ceratodontiformes; family Protopteridae; genus Protopterus; species Protopterus annectens. The sequence continues at coordinate 1,477,205,154 of NC_056729.1, forward strand.
GGCCCCTCTCAGATGGACATCCATGTCCCACCCCACATGGACCAGCCACAGATGGTAAAAGCAGAGATGGAGTATCAGGTCAGTGAATGTCTTGGCGACATAGACTCCTTTGTACAATGGACCATCAAGCCTGGACCACTAGGCAACTAGAAGAGCAGGAATCCCTAACCCTTCTCTACTAGATATCATAGGCTGGAAAGTGTTCAAAATAAGTTTTTCTCCAGGCCCTCTTTGCAGCCTAATTGCTTCTAGCACCCCAATATATCCTCTGCTTGATCTGGCCTCTTTCCTGGTGTGTCATGCTCTTTACTATGTGTGTGCAGTCCAGCTATTTCCATATTTTTTGTCCACCCTCTGTATGTATGCGTTTATCACCTGTCACTTCAACCTTGTGTATGAAGCACCCACCCGTGTTTGTCTGTGATGTTTCATAATTGTCTGGCTGCTCATGAATACTATCTATCCTACACCCTTTTCCTTGAGATTTTTTCTCTTGCAAACCTCATGTTTTATTTTATTTTACTTTATATTTCATAACAAGGTAGGCAG
>NC_056729.1:1477208202-1477235702 GCF_019279795.1 Protopterus annectens
TATATATGCATATGTAGTAGTAGTAGTTAGTTTGTTATCTGGGTAGGTGTTCCTGTCCAAGAACCATTCCCAGCCACAACCCAAGCCAGTAAAGCAGCAAATACATACATTGCAGTATGCAGTTAATGTAGGAAACAAGGTAACCCAAATTAAAAGTGAGAAAGATTTTAACCCAAAACAATGTAAACATATTTTTAATGCACAACATATTATAAGGGAAACAATCTGGGTCTTTAATATTAAATAAGGCTGAAATGGCAGTTTTCTTGACCGTACTAGATAATGACAGTAGACTTCTGTGTGTTAATAGCAAGCTTGTTTTTGACCAGCCACTTCCAAATGCAGACAAAATGCTATTTGAATTCATCATTTTAATACTCTGTTGCTTTTACCCTTTACTTACACTCATCTTTTCTCTTAATAAAGAAAAAGGGATCTATCTTCAAACAAAAAAAAAAAAATGGAATTAATCCTACCTTCTTCCCATCCTGCACTTCGTAGGTTTGTTTCTCTGCTTTCTCTTCATCCCCCCTACCTCTCAACCATATTGAATTCCTCAATAAATACTGGTTTTGAGGGCAAAATATTGGGGTGCCATGAATTCCCAAGTGGCCCCTTTAATTTCCTAATTTCCTGTTTTTTTTTTTTTTATTGTTTTGGGGACAAATTTGTTGCTGACATCATCACATCTAGGGCGTGCGAGATGATGTCAGCTTCACGACAGACAGCCTGTCAGAATTCAGCTGAGGGCTTGTGGGGGTATGTACTGCCTCTATTTACATTTTTCCATAAGGAAACGTGGTTGCAGCAGTCAGCAGATCAGAGTCAACGAGCAGAGAGGTGGAGTGGATGACTCTCTCATTTGGAGTCTCGAGCAGGCACCTGTTTTTTGTTTCAAATTAATTACAGCAACTGACGAGCCATTCATTACTACTTAATTTAAGTGCAGCAGTTGAGAGCTGCAGAGTCGGACCGGTCCATGGGTTAAAGTATTCTCTTGAATCTCTTCTCTTCTCTTCTTAATCAGGCAGTGCACAGCACACTGCAGAGAAGAAATGAAAACATTTATCTCTTGACTACTACTTCCAGTTCTTCCCACAACTCCTCCAGGTAAGGAAAAAAAAGCAGAACAAAAGGGACTACTGTACTACTAGATATAATTCACCATCAGTAGGTAAAGTAGCTTAGAGTCTCACACTAGCCTAGTCTAATCTGTTTACAGTGGGGTAGCTGGGGGGTGAGGGGCAAGAGGGGCGGTCTGCCCCAGGTGGCACTTTTGAGACTGTTTACTTAATGAAAAAGAAGCTGTTTTGCACTTTTGGGGCTATGAAAAAGAAGCTGATTTGCACTTTTGGGACTGTGAAAAAGAAGCTGTTTTGCACTTTTGGGACTGCTGTTTCTTCTTCAAGAACGGTCCTGTTCTTTCAAGCATGCACAGATGTTCTGTCTGCCCACACTATTAAATACAGCATTGATTTTCTGATGTGCTGCCAGCGGGAAAAGTGTTCCGTTCCTCAATGCTGACTTATTGCTGCCAGGTGCAGTGTGTTTGTCTGAATGTTGAATTCAGTATTGAAATTTCTTATGTGCTGCATTTCCTTATTGCTGCCGAATTGTGCTATGTGCTGCCAACCTTGTGTGTGTGTATGTGCTGCCAACCTTGTGTATGTGCTGCCAACCTGGTGTATGCATGCTGCCAACCTGGTGTATGTGTGCTGCCAACCTGGTGTGTGTGTGTGTGTGTGTGTGTGCTGCCGACCGTGTGTGTGCATACGTGTGTATGTGCTGCCAACCGTGTGTGTGCATACGTGTGTGTGTGCTGCCAACCGTGTGTGTGCATACGTGTGTGTGTGCTGCCAACCGTGTGTGTGCATATGTGTGTGTGTGTGCTGCCAACCGTGTGTGTGCATGTGTGTGTGTGTGCTGCCAACCGTGTGTGGGTGTGTGCATATGTGTGTGTGTGTGCTGCCAACTGTGTGTGGGTGTGTGCATATTTGTGTGTGTGCTGCCAACCGTGTGTGTGTGCTGCCAACCGTGTGTGTGTGCTGCCAACCGTGTGTGTGTGTGCTGCCAACCGTGTGTGTGTGTGCTGCCAACTTTGTGTGTGCATGCTGCCAACCTTGTGTGTGTGTGTGCTTTCAACCTTGTGTGCATGCTTCCAACATTGTGTGCGTGCTGCTAACCTAGTGTGTGTGTGTGTGCGTGCATGCGTGCGTGCGTGCGTGTGTGTGTGTGTGTGTGTGTGTGTGTGCTGCCAACCTAGTGTGTGTGCTTCCAACCTAGTGTGTGTGCTGCCAACCGTGTGTGTGTGTGTGTGTGTGCTGCCAACCGTGTGTGTGTGTGCCGCCAGCCTTGTGTGTGCACGCTGCCAACCTTGTGTGTGTGCTTTCAGCCTTGTGTGAGTGCTGCCAACCTAGTGTATGTGTGTGTGTTTGTGTGTGTGCTGCCCACCTAGTGTGTGTGTGCTGCCACCCTTGTGTGTGTGCGTGCGTGCTGCCAACCTCGTGTGTGCGTGCTGCCAACCTTGTGTGTGTGTGTGTGCTGCCAACCTTGTGTGTGTGTGTGTGCTGCCAACCTAATGTGTGTGTGTGCTGCCAACCTAATGTGTGTGTGTGCTGCCAACCTAGTGTGTGTGTGTGTGTGCGCTGCCAACTTAGTGTGTGTGTGTGTGCGCTGCCAACCTAGTGTGTGTGTGTGTGTGTGTGTGTGCTGCCAACCTTGTGTGTGTGTGTGCTGCCAACCTTGTGTGTGTGTGTGCTGCCAACCTTGTGTGTGTGCTGCCAACCTTGTGTGTGTGTGTGTGTGTGTGTGTGCTGCCAACCTTGTGTGTGTGTGTGTGTGTGTGTGTGTGTGTGTGTGTGTGCTGCCAACCTTGTGTGTGTGTGTGCTGCCAACCTTGTGTGTGTGTGTGCTGCCAACCTTGTGTGTGTGTGTGTGTGTGTGCTGCCAACCTTGTGTGTGTGCTGCCAACCTTGTGTGTGTGTGTGTTGCCAACCTGTGTGTAAAATGCCCCAGTTAGGTATACCTGGTGGTTAGGGTTACTCAGGCTCAAACCCTGTACCTTCGGTACAAGAAGCAAGAGCCCGAATTCTCTAGCCATACCACCACTTGTCATTCAAGGAGTTAAGTCCATAGCTCTCAACTGTCCAGATTTTCACAGAACGTCTGGCTCATACTTTTGGTCTCTTCCTCTTAAAATTTATGGTTTCCTGGCTAATCATTGAGAACTATTTAATTTCAGCCTTCCTATCTTTCAGGAAACACATGGTAACACAAAACATAAAGTTTGGCTTTTTCCAGATTTCTTGTGCTGCAAAGTTCTTCAGGAGAAGAGGAGTTTAGTGCTGCTTATGCCAAGTCTGTTTGCATGTTTAGTAGCATGACAGGTAGTATACTTGCTTTTGATGCAGAAGGCTGGGGGTTCTACTCCCATAGTATGTAGATGGGTTGCTGATACTGTACTGTGTTGTACTTTTAAAGAGGTGGATGCTGCAGTCTTGAGAATGTCCTCCTTTGGCGGAGATTCCTAGTAACTGAACCTGTTATCAGTTCATAGGTTCATACTAGGCTATCTGCTCTAGGGCATTTATAAGCCTAGCCAGAATGTGTTTGGCTTTCGCCACCCATTTTAAATTTATTTTGCTATGCCCTTTTTCAAGGTTAGTATACTGTGCCTCTGTCTAACAGTGACACAGAAGTGATACCCGGGGTAAACCTACAATCTCCCATCCACTCATCAAGATTCCTCTTGAAGCGAGTCAGTGAGGGACTCTGCCTAACCTGGACTGGGATTTTATTCCAGAGTGAAGGGAGCTTCTGGGTTATGAATCTGTCCCTCCAGCATGTCCTATTTATTTCAGTGCTGAGGTTCAAGTCTCTCGAGCGCGTAGCTCGATGGGATTTGGATTTTCTGAGGTGCAGCATGTCCATTAATTCCGGGTTGGACATGGCTTTATACGTCGGGCACAGATCGCCTGTGAACAGGCGGTATGCCACTGAGTAGAGCTGGAGTTTCTTTAACCGGGCAGCATATGGCATCTGTTTGAGCCCTTTGATCCTCTTGGTGAGGTACTTTTGGGGTCTTTCCAGTTGCTGCAGGTGTCTGGTAAGGTACATCCCAAAAGGGGCATTGTACTCAATTATGGGCCTGATGAGGGATGAGTAAAGAGGCACGATGACCTCCCCTGATCTAGAATGTATAAAATGTTTTTCTAACCACTTTGGCCACGTGGTTGTCAAATGAGAGATTGCCATCAACTTGGGTCCCCAGGTCCCTAATTACTTCTTCTGTACTTAATGGATTACCACCTATGTGGTAATTTGTGGGCACTTTGTTTTGCCGAAGGGGATGATTATACACTTTTTGGCATTTAGCTTGAGGCCATGGCTCTGGCACCAGTTGTCTGTTTCTATGAGGCCCTTTTGGAGGATGCTTGTGTCGGCTGGAGAGCAGATTATGGCACCCAGTTTGCAGTCATCTGCGAACTTGGTCAGCCACAGTCCTTCCGTGTTGGCCTGTACCTCCGAGAAATATATACCGAAAAAGAGAGGTCCCAGGACTGAGCCTTGTGGGACACCACTTGTAACTGGTTTGGAGTCTGACATGGCTCCAGCAATTCTAACCATGTGGGTTCTGTCCTTGAGCCAGTTTGCAATCCATCTAGTGACATAGGGGTTTATATTTAAGCTGGTGAGCTTATCTATAATGCCAGAGTGGGGTATTGTATCGAAGGCTTTTGCGAGGTCCAGGTAGGCTGTGTGGACCACCTTCCCCTCGTCAATGGCCTTGGTGACTGTTTCAAAAAAATCAACCAGGTTTAAGAGGCAGGATCTGCCCTTAAAGCCGAACTGGGTAGGATCCAGTGTCTGTAGGTCCCCAATATCTTTATTTATGAGGTCCATGATGATCCTTTCCATAGCTTTGCAGACCAAGCTAGTCAGGCTTATGGGACGATAGGTTCCAGGATCCGTTGAGGCACCACCTTTATGGAGAGGGACCACTGTTGCTGTACGCCACTCTTTGGGCACATATCCTGTAGTAAGGCTGAGATTGAACAGTAGTTTTATGTTTGGGTTTAGCTCTTCTTGGAGTTCATGTAGGACGCAGCCCGGGACACCGTCTGGTCCCATTGATGCTGTGTTTTTGCTTTGGAGAGGCTGGCTCTTACCTGAGCATCTGAGATGTCAGGGGGGCAGCACTCTGCTGGGATAGATATTTGCCCTTTTGGTGGGGGGGGGAGTTTGCGCTGAACCTGTCAGCTAGGATGTTGGCAATGTCTGTGGGTTCAGTGTATTTTTTGTCATTTTGGACTAATTCTGAGCATATCTGGGAATTACCACCCAGGTTCCTAACATAAGTAAAGAAAGCCTTGTGATTATCCTTAGTGTCCTGTGCAATTTTTCTCTCGAAGCTGGCCTTAGACAATTTTATGAGTGCCCGTAGTTTTTTGCTAATACTGATCAGTGGTGCCTTCCCTTTTTGGGATTTTGCTCTATCATTTAGTAGCTTCATCCTTCTATTGTATAGTTTGTTTATGGCTGGGGTCCACCAGACAGGACGTCTGCCTTTGGAGGATTGGGTCTTGGTTTTATTTGGGATCGCATGATCCATGCATTCCTGTAGGTGTTCATAGAATGCATTTATAAAGGATTCTGCTGTCTGGGCCGTATTTTCCACAGGCCCGGGGGCTTTGAAGGATTCCACCTCGGTTTTGAGGAGTGTGAAATTTGCTTTAGAGAAGTTTTTCACTGTGGTTTTCTGGGCAGGGGGTGGGGTAGGGATGTGAATATCCAGTGAGATTAGTTTATGGTCTGATCTTACCAGTGAGGGATACACTTCTGGTCAGGAGCATAGAGTCCCCATGTTGGTGATCATGTCCAGTATGTTTTCCCCTCTTGTGGGAGTGGTAACAAGTTGTTCCATAGCATTTGAGTGTATAAATTCTAGGAACCTTTGGGCTAGGGTGTTGGAGCTAGAGTAATGCTCCCAGTCTATGTTTGGGTAGTTGAAGTCGCCCAATATAATGGTGTTTGGAGAGACCTCCATATTTTCCAGTGTTCTCAGTAAGGCCGAGTGGGGTTCCTGGGTTTGGGAGGGTGGTCTGTAGCAGGCTATAAACTGGAAGGCAGTTTTACCCACTGTTAGTTGCACATGGATAGTCTCTGATGCTTCGTGCTTTGCCACCAACCTGGAGGTGTGGGTATCTTTGATGAATATCGATACTCCCCCTCCTTTTGTGGTTCAGTCCAAGTTTTGGGGCCGAAAAGCATGGTATGTGGTATAACCTGGTAGTGCTGGGGTGCTCTCGGGAGCCCTGAACCAGGTTTCTGTTACTGCACAGATATCGATGTTCTCCATGCTAAGGAGAGTTTCGAGTGCGTGCATCTTGAGGTTTAGACTTCTGGCGTTGAGTAGCATTACTCTTAGTTTCTTATCCCTTGTGATACCTATGGAGGTGGGTTTGTCTTTTGAGCCTTGCCTAAAAAATGCACTATGGGGGTAGCAAGAGCCTTTGCCAATATCCAAAAGCCCAGGGGTGATAGGTGCAAGCCGTCCCTAGCGAAGCATCGTGGCTTGTCGAGCATAGCATCCCAAGCTAACAGGTATTGGATCCCCTTTGAATGACACCAGTACTTAAGCCAATTGTTGAAATTGATCATCTTGTCTTCATATTGTGGCATCATTCTTGGTGAGGTTAAGATGCTACTCAAGGTCAGGGTCATACCGGCCTGGGTACATGCTCAGAGAGCTCCTTTATGTCTCTCTTCATGTAGTCCAGGGAGGTACATCTCAGGTCATTCACACCAGCATGGACAATGACTGAGTCATATTTGTACTTGCCTTGGAGTGACCTGAGTGCTTGTGTTATGTGGCGGATCCTAGCGCCCGACAGGATGCTCACCGTGACCCTCTCCTTGTTCAGCCTGGTGAGCGGGACGTCAGTGTGCCTGACTATAGAGTCACCTATTACAAGTGTATCAGGTGTGTTGTTATAGTCTTAAGGGCTGTGACTGTTCGGCACACTGGCTTTGTGAGATATGTGTTGCACGTGTTTTGTTTTGGGGTAGCGGTTGCTTGGGTGTCTGCTTTGGAGGTCTCTGCTGCTTAGGCAGATCTTTATTTAGAGCCTCCGAGTATGTTTTTGTGTGATTGATTATGTGTTTGGTTTGCTGTCGTGGTAGGTCTATGTGAGACTGGAATTGAGTGAGTGTGGTTTCCTTCTCCTCCTGACTGGTTATGCCAGTACTGAGTTGAGAGAGCTTAGCCTCCAGTTTGGCTATATGGTTGCATCTCTCACATGTGTTGGAATTTGTTGGGAGGAGGAGAGGGTTGTCTGTGTACATGAGGCAGTTGTAACATTGCCTCAAGATTCCCAGATTCACCAGCTGGACTGGAGAGGAGATTGACAACTGACCTTTGGACATGCTAGAATAATATTGGGAATTCCTTAATAATTGAAAACCAGGGCCAGTGAGGAGTGAGAGTGTAGTGCTTTTAATTTTTAGTGCTGACTTATATAATTGCTTTAGCGAGCAAGTGCCAGGTAACTTAAGTGCAATGTGTTACAGGTAACTTAAATGCAAAAACGACAAACAGTAACTTTCTTTCAAGTGAAACAAGGAAATACAGTAAGCAATGCAGATATCACTAGTGATCCACAGAAGCGCTGAGAAGCCGCGTATTAGGTGGAATTAGCGTTCCAGGGAAATAACAAGCATATAAACAAAGCTAGATTCAGCAGGCATGGATCTAGTCTATGCTACAGCAAGCAATGTGTACCAATTTCAGCAAGATACAGTTCAAATATTCAGGCACTATAAACCTTTAACCAGAAATTCCCAGCTCAGAAGGGCAGAGTCCAGCCTCTTCTCCCACAAGAGTGCAGACCACGAACCTTCTTAATGTAAAATAACTGGCCTGAAGCCCAAGTGCTTAAACCAGAACTAATACACTTTAAGAATAACAGACACTGGGCTCTCAATCAGCAGTTCCCAACTTAGAAGGATGAAAGTTACCTGTCCTGCCACCACAGTGCATGCCACAAACCTTCCTAATGTAAAACAACTGGTCTGAAGCCCAAGTGCTTAATCGAAAAGACTTAGAATGATAGCTACACTTTAATCAAGTTACTACCAAACAGTAATAAATACAATTGAATACTTTAGAGAATGCCTGGATTAGTGCTCAAGTTACACAAACAAAGCTAGATCCAGCAGGCCCGAATCCAGTCTATGCCACAGCAAACAAGGCGCACCAACTTCAGTAAGAAGCAGTTCAGATACGCATGCACTATAAGCCTTTAACCAGAAATTCCCAGCTCAGAAGGGCAGAGTCCAGCCTCTCCTCCCACAAGAGTGCAGACCCCGAACTCTCTTAATGTAAAATAACTGGCCTGAAAGCCCAAGTGCTTAAACCAGAATTAATACACTTTTAGAATAACAGACACCGAGCCCTCAATCAGCAGTTCCCAACCTAGAAGGATGTAAGCTACCTGTTCTGCCACTACAGTGCATACCACAAACCCTCTCGGTGCAAAACAACTGGTCCGAAGCCCAAGTGTTTAAACCAAAAGGCTTAGAATGAGTTACACCAAGCAGTAATAAATACAATTGAGTACTTTTAAGATGATGCAAAAGTAAAATAAAGTAGGTAGAAGCACAAGTACAGTTAAAGCAGATGAAATTTTTTTTTTCTGAACAAGTGCTGAGATCAAAGAAACAGATTTGAGTGCTGGAACTAGAAAACTGGCTAGTTATAAAAAAAACTAAGCTAGAAGGCTTCCCTCCAACACAGAAGGGCTTGGGGGCTCAGAAGCCTACAAATAGTGTATACCACTTAACAGGAAAGGCAGGAAACAAGCTTATTTTTTTTTCTGTTTCCCAGATGCTCTCTTTGTACACAGTAGGAGTGCCTGAAATCAGAATATGATCTCACTGCACTCAGTTGAGTGAGCAAATGAGATGGGCCCAGAAAGAGTATCCAAACACAAATTTTCTAGAGGGGCGGTGAGTTTCAAGGCCACTAAGATTAAAACAAAAACAGGGAGGGTGGGTGGGACTAACTGAAGAGCAGAGTCAAAACTTCCAGTTTCGTTAATATTCCAGCAACACACAGTTAAAATCAATTTAAATACTGTATTTTTGCCATCCATTCACTATTGCAGTATTACTAGCTTATCATTTTTTAAATGTAACATAGTTTATTCTTCAAGGGCAATAGGCACTTTATTTGTAGATGAAACAATAAAATATAAAGTTGTTTGCTAGCAGCAACCTCTTCATTAGTTACAGATCTCGTTAATGTGGAATTATTTAATGACTTTTACTTCTGCAGATATTGCGCATATTTACTGATATTGGTGGATTGTAATGACAGAAGTTTGAGTAGACTTTTATGATGGAAATATTCTGAATTGGGCAGTTTTGTCATTATTGATTCATACATTTTGTTTCATTGCTTACTGGAAAAATGTTCAAAATAATAGATTTAAAATGCGTTCTAACAAGTGTGCTGTATTATTCAAGGAATATAATTTAATACAATCAGGAAAGTAAATCAGAGAACGCATGTATGCTTGCTTGGTCCTAAATACAGTACGTGTGCAAGGGGCCTATGATTTGAAAACAGCCCAAAGGTAAACTTTATCTGCCACTAGTCAAATGCATTTTCTTTGAATGTGGGTTTTAATGCTGTTTCAACAAATGTGAGTTTCAAGGGCAGAAAAGTTTTAATGCTAAGTCTGTTTCCATTGTGAGACTGTATTGCTTTGTTTAGCAGATGTCTATTAGTGTTTGTGCTATAAAATGTAAAATAAAAGTTTTAAATGAAATTCAAATAATCATTGTAGAAGTGAAGCATAAAGCAGTATGCACATTACAGCGATTATGGTAAATGGGGAGAAATAGCCATGTAATGGGACACTGGAATGGCTGTAGGGGTGCTGTTCATGGGGGTCCCATTTGACCATAATTTTGTGAGGGAGAGGGGCAGCAACCTACAGCCACAGGCAGCACAAACTCTACCCACGCCACTGATCACTAGGCCATGGAGAATGATTTTTGGAGGTCCTAGCAAACTATAAAAATAAAAACCACACACCCACCTTTGCGGAGGCTGTCAATAGAAATTTACCCAAACAGCAGTGACTGCCAAGACAGAACTGCATGGGACCACCACAACACAGCACAAACCACAGGATGCATAGATCACCTCCACTGTGTGACCCTCAACCTAACCCCCTAAGGCTAAACACCTTGTCCAATACACTAATCATAGGTGACTCAATAGTGAGGCACACAGATGTCCCACTCACTAGGTTGAATAAGGAGAAAGTAACAGTCAGCTGTCTATCAGGTGCCAGAATCCAACACATAACACACCCACTCAGGTCACTCCACAACAAGTACAAGTATGACTGTGTCATTGTCCATGTGGGTGTGAACGACCTGAGATATACCTCCATGGACTACATGAAAAGAGACATGGTGGAGCTCTTGGATTATGTGGCCTAGGCAAGTAAAGCCCTAGCCCTGAGCAGTATTCTACCATCACCCAGAATTATACCGCAATACAAAAAAAAAATGATTGACTTCACCAATTGGATAAGTTTCTGGTGCCATTCTAAGGGGGATCCAGTGTCTGTCTGCTTGGGATGACATGATTGACAGACCTTGATGCTTTGCCAGAGATGGCCTGCATCTGTCACTCCTGGGCTTCCGGGAACTGGCTAAAACTCCTGTCACCCCTATAGTGCCTTTTTTTAGGCGGCTTTCCAAAGACCAAATTACCACTGCAACAGCTATAACTAAATGCACTCTGAGGGTCATGCTGCTCAATGCTAGAAGTCCAAATCTCAAGATACACTTGCTCGAAGCACTCCTCAAAATGGCGAACGTAGACATTTGCGCTGTAAAGGAGACCTGGTTTAAAAATGACAAAAAGCACCCCTGTGCTACCTGGCTATAACTCATTCCACACCTTTTGGTCTCGAAACATGGCCATAGCTCCAAAGGCAGTTGTGTCTCCATATTCATAAAGGATTTGCACACCTCCAGATTAGTAGCCCAGCATAACGCATCTGAGATACTTCAGGTACAACTAACATTGGTTAAGATGGCGATCCAGGTCATAGCCTGCTATAGGTCCCCAACCATGTCCCTAGACTCTCACTCTACATTCCTAAGCACCCTGGAATCTATCAAAGTCCAACCCAACACTCTCATAGTAGGAGACTTCAAATACCCCTCCATCAACTGGGAAAACTACTCGAGCACCAATACACTGGCCCAACGCTTCCTGGAGTTCATCATTTCCAGTGCCCTGGACCAGCTCATTCTGACCCCCACTAGAGGAAGCAACATCCTAGACCAGGTTATTACTAACATGGGGCAACCGTTTCTCTACACCAGTAGTCAATCCCTCCCTGGTCAGATCTGACCATAAACTAATCACCATGGAAATCCATATCTCACCCACATCCCCCCGCACAGGTAACACATTGAAAAACTTCTCCAAAGCTGACTTTGGGCTCCTAAAAACAGAGGTGGCTAACTTTATGGCACCCATGCCAATGGAAAATAGCTGCATGACTACTGAATCATACGCCAATGCACTATACGAAAATGTACATAAATGCATGGAACTAGCCATACCCAAGAGAACCAAGATGCTCTCCTCCAAAAAAAGGAAGCCAGTCTGGTGGTTCCCTGACATTAATAAACTCTACAACATACGGAAGAAACTGTTACAGAAAAAGGAAGTCCCAAGACTTAAAAACTCCCTTATTAGCCTCCACAAAAAGTTGAGATCCCTCATCAAATTCTCTAAAGCCAGCTATGAAGGCAGAATTGCAGCAGACACTAAAAACAATCACAAAGCCTTCTATAGTTTTATCAAGAACCTCCATGGCAATAGCCAGATTTGCTCTGAGTTACTGCCCAATGGTACCTCTTATATTGAGCCAACAAATATTGCCAACATACTGGCCGACAGATTCAGTGCCAACTTTACCCCACTCTCCCCCTCAAAGGACCAATCACAGTACTGGAAGAATGCCAGGCACCCAGCATTACTGCAGCTTAGGTTAAAGCTGCATTGTCCAAGGCCAAGAATACAGTTTCCGTAGGACCTGATAATATCCCTGGCTGCGTTCTACATGAACTACAAAGCAAACTGGCACCACATCTGCGTGCCCTGTTCAGTCACAGCCTCATCACAGGCTTTGTCCCTAGCAAATGGCGCACTGCTACAGTCATTCCTCTCCATAAAGGGGGAGCAACTACAGACTCTGGGAATTATCGCCCCATTAGCCTGACGTGTCTGATATGTAAAGCTATGGAGTGCATCATCTTGGACCTGATTAACAAAGATATAGGAAATCTCCAAACTCTAGACCCCACGCAATTTGGCTTTGTGCAAGGGAGATCATGCCTGCTCAACCTGGTTGACTTCTTTGAGTCGGTCACCAGGGCTGCAGATGAAGGTAAGGCAGTGCATACAGCCTACCTCGATCTGACCAAGGCCTTTGATACCATTCCTCACTCTGGAATTATTGATAAACTCATAAAACTAGACATCAACCCCTATATCACTGGGTGGGTTGCAAATTGTCTCACAGATAGAACACACAGTGTAAAAGTAGTAGACTGCAAGTCAGACTGCCCACCAGTCACGAGTGGAGTCCCACAGGGATCGGTCCTGGGTCCTCTCTTGTTCGGCATCTACTTCTCAGAAGTCCAGGCCAACACAAAGGGACTCTGGCTGACCAACTTCGCAGACGACTGCAATCTGGGAGCCATTATTAACTCCCCAAGTGATGCAGACATCCTACAGAAAGGCCTCACTGAGACCAATGACTGGTGTCGAAACCATAGCCTTAAGCTTAATGCCAAAAAATTTATCATCATCCCCTTTGGTAAAAATTCAGTTCCCACTAATTATCACATTGATGGGAGCCCACTGAACACTGAAGGCATTATAAGAGATCTGGGTGGGAGGATGGCATAATGGTTAAGGTGTTTACCTGGCAAACACAAGGTACGGGGTTTGATTCTCACGTGGGGTAACTGGCTAGGCTTAAAATGGCCCACAAGGGCAATTAGCCTAGTACTAACCTATAAACCTATGAACCTCTCCTTTGACCACCACATTGCCACTGTGGTCAGAAGGAGAAAGTCCTTCTATGTGGCAAATCTCATTACCAAGGGTTTTGCATCCAGGAAAAAAAGAGGTCCTCATCTCTCTCTACTCTTCCATCATTAGACGAATCATTGAGTATAATGCCCAATTTTGGTATGTACCTCACTAGACACCTGCAACAGCTGGAGAGGCCACAGAAGTACCTCATGAAGAGGATCCTAGGCAGTAAACACATGCCATACATGGACAGACTGAAAAGACTCCAGCTGTTCTCTGTCTCATATCGCCTACTTAGAGGCAGTCGTTGACTGACTTACAAAGCCATGTCTGACCCAGCTCTGTTAGAAATGCTTCATCTAAAGAAATCCCAATCCCACCGCATCACACTCTCCAGAAACCTCAACCTCATTACCACAATCAACAGAACATGCTGGAGGGACAGGTTCCTCACCTAGAGACTGCCCATGCTCTGGAATAGACTTCCCATGCATGTCAAGCAGAGCACCTCACTGTCTCTCTTCAAGAGAAATCTTGATGATTAGATGGGTAATAGAAAATTCACCCCAGGGATCACTCCAATGGCTGTACTTGATCGAGGCACTGGGAACTAACATCGGGCGGCATGATGCCAGGGCACTTCTATGGGCTAGGCTTGTAATGGCTCCAGGGCCATTAGCATAGTACATACCTATGAATCTATGAACCTATAATATTCTTTTGGTAAGATTAGAATATTGCCTACCATTAAATGCCCTACTTTTACCACAAAACCCACATACTGCAAGTCACCAAAAACATCATGTTCTCTCTTGCAAGTGAATATCATTGCTACACATTTAAAAAATTGTTGCCATTTACTATAGGAGACATTTTTTCGTGGAAATGTTTGACACTTAAACTTTTATATGACAGTTGATGTGCGCCTTTGCAAAGTGAGTTTTTATTTAAATTTAACTCGTATTCATTTAGAGACAACATGGAAACTAAACTACTGAGACCTCCCTTTAATCTTTACCACTGATGAATAAACATTTTCTAAAATTCTCCCTGAATCTTGTATAAATGTAACTCAAGAAAATTAGACAAAATGAGAATAATATAATTTTAAAAAACTGCTAAAGGCAATGTTAGTAGTACAGGAGCCTAAATGTAAGTGTTTCAAATGTAATGTTTTGTATGGGTAGTTCTGCAATAGAGTGCTTAAATATTTTCCATAGAAAATATTGTTTCATAATAAAGATCTTTGTAGAAATTATATTGAATGTCTTCCTGGTGTTAGCTAAATCTGTATATTGTAAGGTATTACAGTTATATTTGAATTCAATTAATTGCTACACTTCTGTGCTTTGAAAGAACTGATTGAATTTGCCAAAAAGGACTTAGTCTGATGATTTCCTATGTTTAAATCCAGCTCATTTATTTTCTGGCTGTAGAAGGCTGAAGTAGTTAATTTTATGTTTATAAAAGAAAATTGTATTTTAGTTTTGCAGTTTGCACAAGTTTAACGTTTGAGACAATTTCAAATATTAATATAAATAAAACACTATTCTGTTTATTTTGTTTTTGATGATCATATTTTTATCTGTTCTTTAGTTTGTGTTTTAAATGTTGTTATGGGTTACATATGCAAATATTATGTTAATCAACATACAGATTTTTGGCCAGTTGTACCTATTTTTCATGGGCCTTTGTCCAGATTTTTCATGATTCCAGGTTGAGAGGTATGCCATCCCCTCCCAACCCCACTTTGAAGTGGATAGTTTTTGATAAATAATTTTTGCCAACCCAGACAGATTATTGAAACTTGTTTTTAAAAACAGTCATGGGTCACAACATACCATGCCACTTTGCTTCAGGAAGCACTAACTGCTAAGCTACTTTACAGAATTTATCGTATTTCAGAAGTCTTAATCTGCAAATGTTTTCTGTCCAGTTTAATTTTCTGCAAGTTTTTGGGGTTTTTAGTACCATGACAGGAATGGACCTCATTCCTAAGTCACAGTATGATTACAGTTCATGAAATTAGTATTGCTTCAATCTTTGATGTTAGCCAAAAGTGCTCTTCGCAGGACCTGGTATCTGCCCAGATTTGACTCCTTTATATGGCACTACCTGTGTTGGTAACATATCTAAATACAATTGTAAACTCTTTTTTATGAGACCCATTGCTTCTACAGTTATTGGAGCTGTCTTTCACATTGCCCGTCTTTGACTGCAAACACTGTACACAAACAATGAAAAGAACAGCGCCAAGTAAAATGAAAAACACAACCACTGTGGGTAAAGGAACACTGAATTTATTACTGTCCCAGATTTAGCGCTTTCGTCTGCTCCATGTCTGCACTTCTTCATAATAAAAACAGAGGACATGCCCAAACACTAAATCCAGTGTTCCTTACCCACAGTGGTTGTGTTTTTCATTTTAGTTGCCTGCAAATACTGGTATTTTATGACTGTGTCTCTCTGTACGTAAGACATTGTTATTACTGGGTGTAGTAATTTCAGTGATCAATGCTACTTTTGTCTTTTCATGGACTACTATATCTGGTTTTCTTAAATCTATTTTTTGAACTGTTGGTAATGGGTGAACCCATGTGATATAAATTGAATCATTCTCTATAATGCTTTGTGGCTCATTTCTAATGCTTCTCAAATACGTTAGTATTGTAAAGTATGGACAATCACCAGTGCAACAGTTTTGCCACATTATTATGCCTTTGCCATTAGTGTATCACACCCATCAACAAGATGTGCAACTGTTTCCAGTTCTGTTTTACAGAAGCTGCGTTTGTCTGTTTCTTCCACATGTCCAATGGACTCTGTAAATCTGTGTGTACATAGTCTAGTATCTTGGGACACTAATATTAACCTTTCATCTTTAGGTTTAAATTCACTTGTGTTTTACCATTCCTAAGTCAAATCCTGATCAACATGAGGTTGTTCCAGTAGTTTTTTCTACTTACAACTATTTTTATACATTTTCCACATTTCTTGTCTTTTCATCTAATACTTTTCCTTATATTCTGTCTTTTGTTTTGTGGCATATTCAGTTGCAACCTGATTTTTATTTACTTCTGGTTTAGTTTCCATTTCTATTTGATCATAGGAAGTTATTAGGCTACTGGTCCTGAGGCCCATATCAACCTAGCCAAGGGTTTAGCCCATGTTTAGACAAGTCAGCACCCAAGGCCCCTGTCCAGCAGGGACACAGGTGGAATCCCAGGGGTGTATTTTCTGTTTCCCATCCAGTTATCCAGGTTGCATTTGAAAGGGGATAATGAGGTCCTCTGCTTGATGTGGAGAAGGAGTCTATTCCACAGATGGAGGAGTCTCTGGGACACAATTCTGTCCCACCAATAAGTCCTGTTGATGTCACAGACCAGGCTGAAGTTGGGAGTGCAGGTTACTTGAGTGGAGCTAAACTTGCGGATATGCAGCAGTCCCATCAAGGCAGGGTCTAAGATTGCTTTGTATGCCAGACAGATGTCACTTCTGAGGAGTCTGTATGAAACTGAGTAGAGGGACGGGCTTTTAGCCTATCTGTGTAGGGTAGATGTTTGAGGCCCTGGATTCTTCTGGTGAGGAACCTCTATGGTCTCTCCAGCTGCTGCATGTGCTTTGCGAGGTACATGCTGAAGGGGGCATTTTACTCAATAATTGGCCTTATAGGGGAAGAATACAGGGATGTTTTGACCTCCTTGTCCATGGATGAGATCTCCTTAATTATGAGGTGTGACATATAGAAAGTTTTCCGTACAACGGAAGCAACATGGTGGCCAAAAGTCAGGTTGCTATCAACCTGGGTAACCAAATCCCTCATGACTGATTGCGTGCTTAGGACATTGCTATTAATGTGATAATTTGTGGGAATGTCACTCTCCCCAAAGGGGCTGATGATG
This sequence comes from Protopterus annectens, assembly GCF_019279795.1. NCBI lineage: Eukaryota > Metazoa > Chordata > Ceratodontiformes > Protopteridae > Protopterus > Protopterus annectens. The sequence goes on from NC_056729.1 coordinate 1,477,225,240, forward strand.
CATTTTTTGGCATTCAGCTTGAGTCTATGTTTCTAGCATCAGTCATTTGTTTGGGTGATGGAGGATGTCCACATCACTTGGGGAATTGATGACCGCGCCCAGCTTGCAGTCGCCTGCAGACTTGGTCAGTCAAAGCCTACTGGTTTTAGCCTGCACCTCAGAGAAGTATATCCCAAATAGCTGAGGCCCCATGACTGATCCCTTGGGTATCGCGCTCATTATGGGTCTACTGCCTGAGGTGGCTGCCCCTATTTTGATTAGGTGGGTTCTATCAGTGAGCCAGTTTGCTACCCATCTGATAACATATGGATTGACACCTAGTTGAGAGAGTTTATCTACTATGCCTGAATGAGGAATAGTGTCCAAGGCCTTGGCCAGGTCAAGGTACCCTCATCCATGGCTTTGGTGCCTGTCTTAAAGAAGTCGACTAGATTTAATAGACATGACCTCCGCTTGACAAAGCTAAACTGTGTGGGATTGAGTGTTTGGAGGTTGCTAGTGTCACTGTTAATGAAGTCCATGATAATTCATTCCATGGCCTTGCAGATCAGACTAGTTAGGCTGATGGGTCTGTAATTTCCTCGATCGGTGGATGCTCCACCTTTGTGTAAAGGGATGACAGTGGCTGTCCTCCACTTGGCTGGGGCAAAGTTGGTACTCAGGCTTTGGTTCAATAGGGTGCCTAATGGTGCTGCAAGTTCATGCCTGAGTTCATGTAGGATGTAGCCTGGGATGTTATCGGGTCTCATGAAGGCTGTATTTTTTTGCCTTTGAGAGGGCAGTGATGACCTGTTACCTAGAGATAGGGAGGGGGGCAGGTACTGGGGATGTCCTGATTTACTGATGTGAGGACAGGGGCTGAAGTTTTCACTGAATCTGTCACCAACTAGGCTAGCTATATCTACAGCATTTTTGTATGTGGTGCCCTTGACCACCAGTTCTGAACAGATCTGGGTGCTCCGTTTGAGATTGCGGGCATATGGGAAGAAGGCCTTATAATTGTCTCTAGTAGATGTGGCCAATTTGGACTCAAAGTTGGCTTTAGAGGATTTCACTAGTGCTCTTATTTGCTTGTTCAGGCTAAGGAGAGAGTGCTTCCAATTGGGCACCTGCTCCTTCTTGGTTCTGGACAGCAATTTTTTTCCTTTTGTTATATAGCTTATTTTTTGCAGATGTCTACTGGACAGGTTTACTCTTTCTTGTGGAGGATGATTTTGTCCGGTCAGGTATTCCTGATTCCATGCATCTATATAAGTGCTCGTATAGTACTTTGGTGTAGATTTGGACATTGGTACCACTTCCAGCAGAGGGGGCTGTGAAGCTGATTATACCATCACTCAGGAGGCTGTAATCAGCTTTGGAGAAGTTTTTTTGTTTGACCCTAGCTAGAGGGGGTCTGGGGAAATGCTGACTTCGAAAGTGACCACTTTATGGTCAGATCTTACCAGGGAGGATGATACTGTAGGGGTGCTGCAGTGGTTACTCATGTTGGTTAATACCAAGTCCAAGATATTATCACCTCTTGTCTTGTGGGGGTATTGACACCAATATGCTTCGGCTAAACTAAGCAGGGAAGTCACCTTAGATTTATTCTCTTCATATTTTAAAACTTTCATTATGTTTGGATCTGGTGAGGTGAGTAGATATGTATGCAGTCGTATGACTGCAGCTCTATACATATAACAGGAGGACCATACTTACTTCCTTCAGAATGAAGAATATATAATATTACTATATACTGATTTTATATATTATTTTGTAAGTGTGAAACATTTTTCTTGTTTTCCTGGCCAACTGATCCAGTACCTCTTGGGGCCAATAAATCACCCCAAAAGTGAAAGTTTGAACAGTCTAACACAGAAGGTCTTAGGCTAACAAAGTTTGCAGATGACTGCAAACTAGGAGCCATGATTGAAACTCCTAATAATGTGGACATCCTACAAAAGGGCCTCACTGAGACAGATGCCTGGTGTCAAAGCCATGGCCTCAAGCTCAATGCCAAAAAGTGCATTGTCATCCCCTTTGGTAAAACTCTGTACCCATGAACTACCACATAGGCGGTAGTCTACATAACACCAAACGTATGATAAGAGACCTTGGGACACAGGTGGACAGTATTCTCTCGTTTGATAATCACATCGCCACAGTAGTCGGGAAATCCTTCTATGTGGCAGACCTCATCACAAAAGGTTTCTCATCCAGGAAAAAAGAGGTCACTGTTCCCCTCTACTCGTTACTCATTAGACCCATTATAGAGTACAATGCCCCTTTTGGTATGTACCACACAAGACATCTACAATAACTGGAAAGGCTGCAGAAATACCTCACAAAGTGGATTACCAGCCTCAAAAAGATGCCCTCCAGAGACCGTCTCAAAAAACTCAAGCTTTACTCGGTTGCATATTGCCTACTCAAAGAGGTGATCTCTGCATAACATACAAAAAAATAAAGCTATGTCAAACCCAGAGCTGTTGGACATGCTCCACTTAAAGAAATCCCAATCCCTCTGAGCTACACACTCTAGGGACCTAAACCTTGTCACCACAATAAACAGAACATGCTGGAGGGCTAGATTCCTGTCCCAGAGACTTCCCATACTCTAGAACAAGCTACCTATCTATATCAAACAAAGCTCCTCATTAGCACTCTTCAAGAAAAATCTTGATGATTGGATGGGAAATAGGAAATTCCCCATGGGATAACTTCTGTGGCTCTGTTCGACAGGGGCACAGGAAAATAATTTTCTTGGGTGGGGAAAGCCAGGGTACCTTTTTGGCTAGGCTTATATAGGCCCAAGGGCCAATACCCTATTACCTACCTATGAACCTATGGAAGAACAAATTGCTTTACAGCTTGGACTTTGTTCCACGATGTCAGGGCTGTTCTCAATATTCATTTTAGTCTTTTAAAATATTCTTTACTGAGTTTTGTTCAAAATTGTTGATATTTTATTGTCAACTCCTCATCAATTCCTAAATATGTATGCACTCCCTCCTGCTCAAGTTCCCTTATATCTCATTTCTGTCCCAGACTGATATTTTCTTGGTGCTACAGCTTTCCTCCTTTAAATGTTGCTTTTGTGCATTTATCAAGAACAAATGACATTCTTATATCATCTAAGAAAGTTTTGACCACTTCCAGTTGTGCTTTCAGCTCCTCATCAGATGAACTATGCAGTTTTAAATCATCCTGAAAAAGAAGATAAGTCTTTACACTTGTTGTTTTCTAGGATCCGAACTGTAAACATGACCTAATATTTTATGCAGATAGCTTAATGGGTTAAAGGCATCCCTGAGATAATAAGTTGTCCTTTATCATGGCTTAGCTCCAAAGTGGTTTGCCACTGTTTCATGGTCACGGTAATGTAATTGATCAATGATGGGTGTATTTTATACACTTGTAAGCATTCCTTTATCCATGAATGTGGGATGCTGTCAAATGCTTTTTTGTAATCTATCCATGCCATACTTAGATTCTTCCCCTTTTCACAATTCTCCATTATGACTTTAACAACAAATGATCAGTTGTTTCATATGACTTTCTTTTGGTACTCTTTTGTTCTGTTGCCTCATTTAGTTTTATTCTAAATGACTGTAACTCTGCTGGCATCAGTTCCAGTATATAGTTTATACATGCTTGGAAGGCAAGTTATTGGTTTATAGTTTTTAGGATAGGCTTCTGGTTCACACGTAAGGGGGAGTATCGTTTTTTCCTGTTAACCAGGCTGGTGTCTGTGGGGGGTGCATATAAGTAGTTCTTACTTAAGGATAAATCATTGTGTAAAAATATTAATACTTTTAGCCAGACATTAGATACTACATCCAAGTCTAGGGTTTTCCAGTTAGAAGCTTTTCTTAATTCTGTTTCATTTTCTCTGGATTACTTCATCCGATTTCATATCCTGTACCTTTGAGTTTATTGCTGTTTCTTTTACTTTTTCTATCCATTCAGCATCTTTGTAATGTTCCACAGGGTCTTTGTAGATATTCTTCCTTTTTTTAATTTATCCAAATCTTTTGGATTTCTAATACCATGACAGGAATGGACCCCATTCCTAAGTCAAAGTATTATTAAAGTTAATGAAATGAGTATTGTTTCAATCTTTGATGTCAGGCACAACTGCTCTTCGCAGCACCCGCAGTGTGCCTAGTAATGACGACTTCTACAATTTGTATGGAGTTACATGTATCAGTAACGTATCTAAATATGATTGTAGATTTTTTATAAGACCCGTTGCTCCTGCTGCTATTGGAACTGTTTGTGTATATTTCTTCCACATTGCTCCCTTTTCTGACTGCAAATCCTGATGAATTTGTGTCTCTCTCTCTATGCAAGACACTGTAGTCACTGAGTGCAGCGATTTCAATAATCAATGCTACTTTTGTCTTCTTTTCATGGACCACTATATCTGGTTTTCTTGCATCTGTCTTTTGAACTGTGATTGTAGATGTGTTGTAGATTTCATCATTTTCTATTATGCTTTGTAGCTGATGTTTCCAGTGTTTTTCAGCTACTTCAGTATTATGTTTGCACAATCCCAAGTGCAGTAGTCTTGCCACATTATTATGCCTTTCAGTTTACAGTCCTTCTGCCATTAGTATATCACTACCAGCAACAAGGTGTGCAACTGTTTCCAATTCTGTTTTACAAAACCTACATTTGTCTATTTCTCCCACATGTTCAATGGACTTTGTAAACCAATGTGTACATAGGCCACTATCTTAGGCTGCCAATATTAACCTTTCATCTTTTGGTCTGAATTCACCTCTCCTTAACCATTCCTGCATTCGGTCCTGATCAACATGAGGTTGTTTTAGGAGTTTTCTATACTTGCGACTATATTTATGCATTTTCCACATTTCTTGCCTTCTCATCTGATCCTTCACCTTATATTCTTTCTTTAGTTTTTTGGCACATTCAGTTGCTTCCTGATTTTTATCTACTTCTGGTGTAATGTCCATCCCTGCTTGATGCTGATATTTTTGTGCTAGACTAAGCAGGAAAGCCATCTTAGATTTATTCTCCCCATGTTTCAAAATTGTCACTATGTTTAGGTCTTGTGAGGTCAGCAGATATGTATGCAGTCCCACAATTGCAGATCTATACATGTAATCAGTTTCAAGGAGGCACATATTTCCTTCGGAACGGGGAATATCTAATCTTGGCATGCACTGATATTTATACAGTAAACTCTCAGTTAACCAGCACCCATGGGGATTGGTAGATGTCAGACAACTGTAGTTTCTGGGTGCTTGAGAGTTACTATTAAAAATAGGCCTGACTAATACTGTACCCTATACTATTTGTTTGGTTTGACTTGTTTTCAGTTTGGGGAGAGAGGGAATTCATTCCTATCTTCCGTTTTAAAACTCTAAAAACATATGGTATGTTTCTGCAGGGGGGGGGGGGGGGGACAAAGTGCAACACATGAAAACTGTACTGTATTTCTTCAAAAATTTTTTTTTCTGATTGCTTGAGTTCCGGTTAACTGGAGTTTACTGTAAATCATGTGATGTGCATGAAGCATCCTTCTTGTTTTCCTGTCTAATCTTTCCAACACGTTTTGGGGCTAGTCAATCACTCCAAAACTGTTAAGTTAGGACAGGAAGAGCAACTTGGTTTATAGCTTGAAATTTGTTCCTAGATATTAATGCTGTTTTCAGGATTAATTTAAGTCTTCTAAAATATTCTTTACTGAGTGTTACTCACATTTGTTCATGTTTTATTGTTGATCCTTCATCAATTATCAAATATTTATACACTCCCTCTTGCTGAGTTTTTTATATCACATTCTTGTCCCAAACTGATGTTTTCTTGGTGCTGCAGCTTTTCTGCTTTATAGGTTGCTTTTGCACATTTATCAAGACCAAATGACATTTTTATATTATCTGAAAAAGTTTTGACTACTTTCAGTTGTGCTTTCAGTTCCTCATCTGATGAACTATACAGTTTTAATTTTTTGACAAAGAGATGAGAAGTCTTTACACTTGCTTTCTGGGAGCCAAATTATAGCCATAGCCTTATCTGTTGAGCATACAGCTTAATGGGTTAAGGGCAAGGTAAAAGAGGAGAGGTGACAGAAAGTCACCCTGGAATTATCCCCCTTTGGAGTTTTATCCCTGGAATAATAATTTGTCCTTTATCATGGCTTAACTGCAGAGTGGTTTGCCACTGTTTCATGGTCACTGTGATGTAGTTTATCAGTGTAGGATGCATCTTATACATTTGTAAGTACTCTTTTACCCATGAATGTGGGATACTGTCAATTGCTTTTTTGTAGTCTATCCATGCCATACTTGTTGTCTTCCCCTTTTTACAATTCTCCACTATGGCTTTATTTAACAACAAATGATCCTTTGTTCCATATGACTTTTTTATTACTCTTTTGTTCTGTTGCCATAATTGAGTTTTCTTCTAAATGTCTATAAACTCTACCAGCATCAATTCCAGTGTATAGTTTATACATTGTTGGAAGGAAAGTTACTGGTTTGTAGTTTTTTAGGGTAGCTTGCAGGTTCACTCTTAAGTAGGAACATTGTTTTTCCTGCTGTTAGCCAGGCTGGTGTTGGCTCGGGGTGTGCATATAAATAGTTCTTACTCATGGCTAAATCTTCATGCAAAGAAGTTAACAGTTTTAGCCAGACGTTTGGCACTGCATCTGAGCCTGGTCTTGCCAGTTTGATATATCTTATATTGTGCGAGCTCAGTTCCAGGCATGCTGCAGAAAAGTAGCTCTACTCTGTTTTCATTGCTGAGTTCTGTTGATTACAATGAAAGCCGTAAAATGCAGTTTGCTGCAGCTGCTCTGTTTTAGGACTCCCAATTGTAATTGTTGCTCATGGTCTACCAGCGAATGTATTGTTTACATATGTCTTTCATTTATATTTTGTTAACAAAACTACAGAGGCCTCCAGAGCAGACACCCAAGCAACTGCCACCTCAAAACATAAGACATGCAACACATAGTTCTCAAAGTCAGTGTGCTAAACAGTCACAGCCCTTAAGGCCAAACACAATGCCAGACGCACTTGTTATAGGTGACTCCATAGTCAGACACACTGACATCCCACTCACCAGACTGAACAAGGAAAAGATCACAGTAAGCTGCCTGTCGGGTGCTAGAATCCGTCACATAACACAAGCACTCAGGTCACTCCACAGCAAGTACAAGTATGACTCAGTCATTGTCCATGCCGGTGTGAACGACCTGAGACGTACCTCCCTGGACTACATGAAAAGAGACATAGAGGAGCTCTCAGATTATGTAGCCCAGGCCGGTATGACCCTGACCCTGAGCAGTATCCTACCCTCACCAAGAATGATGCCACAATACAGAGACAAAATGAACAGCTTTAATCTTCTTCTTCTTCTTTCGGCTTTTTCCCGGTTAGGGGTCGCCACAGCGGATCACCTTGTCCGCACATTGAGTGGCAGTGGAGTTTTACGGTGTCGAGTTGCCAGCCCGGCGCCCAACCTTCCACAGAAGGCACACTCACACACACACAACTAGGGCCAATTTAGAGTGTCCAATCCACCTGCAGCATGTCTTTGGGATGTGGGAGGAAACCGGAGCACCCGGAGGAAACCCACGCGACCACAGGGAGGACATGCAGACTCCGCTCAGAAGGCACCCCAGCCGGGGATCGAACCGGAGAACCTCTTACTGTGAGGCGGCAATGCTAACCACTGCACCACCGTGGCCGCCCTAAAATGATCAGCTTTAATAATTGGCTTAATTACTGGTGTCATTCTAAGGGGATCCAATGTCTGTTTGCCTGGGATGACATGCTTGACAAGTCACGCTGCTTCGCAAGGGACGGCTTGCACCTGTCACCCCTGGGCTTCCGGATATTGGCAAAGGCTCTTGCCACCCCCATAGTGCCTTTTTTAGGCAAGGCTCAAATGATAAACCTACCACCCTAGAAAACAAAAATGGAAAAAAACTAAGGGTAATACTGCTCAATGCCAGAAGTCTAAACCTCAAGATGCACGCCCTCGAAGCCCTCCTCAGTATGGAGAACATCGATGTCTGTGCTGTGACTGAAACCTGGTTCAAGGCTCCTGAGAGCACCCCAGCACTATCAGGTTATACCTCATATCATGCGTTCCGGCCCCAAAATCCGGGCCGAACCACAAAAGGAGGGGGGGTATCCATATTCATAAAGGATACCCACACCTCCAGGTTAGTGGCAACGCACAAAGCATCGGAGACCATCCAGGTGCAATTAACCATAGGTAAAACTGCCCTACAGTTTGTAGCATGCTACAGACCACCCTCTCAAACTCAGGAAACTCACACATCAGCCTTCCTGAAGACACTGGAGAGTATGAATGTCCAACCACAAAAGGAGGGGGAGTATCCATATTCATAAAGGATACCCACACCTCCAGGTTAGTGGCAACGCACGAAGCATCGGAGACCATCCAGGTGCAACTAACCATAGGTAAAACTGCCCTACAGTTTGTAGCATGCTACAGACCACCCTCTCAAACTCAGGAAACCCACACAGCCTTCCTGAAGACACTGGAGAGTATGAATGTCTCTCCAAAGACCATCATATTGGGTGACTTCAACTACCCAAACATAGACTGGGAACATTACTCAAGCCCCAACACCCTAGCCCAAAGGTTCCTGGAGTTCATAAACTCAAATGCTATGGAACAACTAGTCACCATTCCCACAAGAGGAGAAAATATACTAGACCTGATCATCACAAACATGGGGACAAAATGCTCCACACCGGAAGTATATCCCTCATTGGTGAGATCAGACCATAAATTAATCTCACTGGAGATCCACATCCCGCCCCCAGCAAAAAAGACCACAGTGAAGAACTTCTCAAAAGCAAACTTCACACTTTTTAAGACTGGAGTGGTATCCTTCAAGGCCCCCGAGCCAGTGGAAACCACAACCCACGCTGCTGAAACCCTTACAAATGCCTTTTATGAGCACCTCCAGGAATGTATGGATCAAGCAATCCCTAATAAAATCAAGACCCTTTCCACCAAAGGCAGGCGCCTGGTCTGGTGGACCCCAGCCATAAACAAGCTCTACAACAAGAGGAGAAAGCTACTACATGACAGAGCAAAATCCCTAAAAGGGAAGGCATCTCTGATCAATACTAGCAAAAAACTACGATCACTCATAAAATCATCCAAGGCCAACTTTGAGAGAAAAATCGCTAAAGACACAAAAGACAGTCATAAGGCCTTCTTTAGCTATGTTAGAAACCTGGGTGGAAACTCCCAGATATGCTCAGAATTAGTCCAAAATGATACAAAAATCACTGAACCCACAGACATTGCCAACATACTGGCAGACAGATTCAGTGCACATTTCTCACCTCCCTCCCCCCCAAAAGAAGAAATATCTATCCCACCAGAGTCTAGCCTCCCAAACATCTCAGATGCCCAGGTGAGAGCTGCTCTCTCTAAAGCAAAAAACACAGCATCAATGGGACCGGACGGTGTCCCCGGCTGTGTGCTACACGAACTCAATGAGGAACTAAACCCACACATAAGGCTGCTGTTTAATCTCAGCCTTACTACAGGATACGTACCCAAAGAATGGCGTATGGCAACTGTGGTCCCACTCCACAAAGGCGGTGCTTCTACGGACCCTGGAAATTACCGCCCCATAAGCTTGATGAGCCTTGTCTGCAAGGCTATGGAGAGGATCATAATGGAACTCATAAATAAAGACATTGGGGACCTACAGACACGGGATTCTACCCAATTTGGCTTTGTCAAGGGCAGATCCTGCCTCTTGAACTTTGTCGACTTTTTCGAAACAGTCACTAAGGCCATTGATGAGGGTAAGGCAGTTCACACAGCCTACCTTGACCTAGCAAAAGCGTTCGACACAATACCCCACTCGGGCATCATAGAAAAGCTCACCAGCTTAGATGTAAACCCATATGTCACAAGATGGGTTGCAAACTGGCTCAAGGACAGAACCCACAGGGTTAGAGTTGCTGGTGCCATGTCAGACTCTAAGCCGGTCACGCGGTGTCCCACAGGGATCAGTCCTGGGCCCCTCTTGTTCGGCATTTATTTTTCTGAAGTGCAGGCAAACATAGGGGATTGTGGCTGACAAAATTTGCAGATGACTGCAAACTGGGCACCATAATTGACACTCCATCAGACACAGACATCCTCCAGAGAGGTCTCATAGAAATGGATAACTGGTGCCAGAGCCATGGCCTTAAGCTAAATGCCAAAAAATGTATAGTCATACCCTTTGGGAAAAACAAGGTAACCCCTTATTACCACATAGGTGGTAATCCATTAAACACAGAAGAAGTTATCAGGGACCTGGGGACCCAAGTTGACAGTAACCTCTCTTTTGACACTCACATTGCCAAAGTGGTTAGGAAGACCTTCTACAGACCTTCTACATTGCCCACCTGATCATGAAGGGATTCACATCCAGATCAGGAGAGGTCATTGTACCCCTGTACTCT